>NC_091127.1:166615021-166775021 GCF_040183065.1 Periplaneta americana | reverse complement strand
TATTATTATTATTATTATTATTACTATTATTATTATTATTATTAGGGAGAGGATTTTTATGTGCTAAAAATTTTAATATATTTATTTTTTTGTGCTAAAAGTACAAAAATATATATTTTTTCATCTTATATATATATTTATTTATTTATTTATTTACTCCCGTGGAGTTAAGGCCATCAGGCCTTCTCTTCCACAACACCAGAAACGTAATACAACTACAAGAAAAATTATACATCAATGCAATTAATCTTTAATTTGTTTAAAATGTAAATTAGAAAAATATCTTATGATGAGTTGCCAGACCTAACGCTTTGCAAATATTTAATACAATGTATTCCACTGTATTCATTTATATTTTTTTTATTTTATTTCATTATTTTTTTGTTTCTTATTTTTATTGTGTAATCATGTAAATCGTGTTCATTTATCACTTAACACCAATATTTATCCCACTGTGTTGTTTTTTTAATATTAATCTATTTTTATGTACATTATATTCAATTGTCTTTTTCTGGCTTAATTATATGAATCCTACTTAATTCTAATCTAATACTAATATGTATACTAATGTGTTTATTTTTATTTTTACTGTGTACATTTTTTATTGAATTATCGGCTTCTGTTTTTATGTGATTCGTATTTGATTCTAAAACATTAATATGTATTCCACTATGTTTATTTTTATTTTATGAGGTAAATTTTTATGTAACTACCTCTTATGATCTCATTATGTACCTAAATTATATCGGTATGTAATAATTACTTAATTCCGATCCAGTTGTATGTTCAACTATGTAAGCAATTTTTGATGCTGGTTGGCCTTAACTCTATTATTATTATTATTATTATTATTATTATTATTATTATTATTATTATTATTATTACAGTAATAACGAGTGACACAACAAACATGACATAAAAACAACTGAACATACAAATAGAAATTGAAAATATAAAATTTAATCTAACATATTAAATGATGCAAAAAGAACAAACAAAAAGTAAATACATATACAAAAAATACAGACTGCATCATCGTTATTAATTAAGGGACAATAAGCTGAATATCCTGGCACAAAGACAAGAGAAAGTATTAATCTTACAAAAGAAAATTATTGCCAAAATACTAAAGATAAAAACTTCGCCATAAATCTAGCAACTTCTCAGAAACGGATTTCGTGAGATAAAACATATTTTTCTAGTTTACTTTTAAACTGTGACAGTGTCCGGCAATCCCTGACGTCACTAGGTAACGAATTCCAGAGGCGAGGCAATGATACAGTATAGGAGGAAGAGTATAGGGAAATTCTGTGACGAGGAATAGAGAGGAGAGATTGATGGTGATTTCGTGAAGTACCGTAGAAGTGGGTAAAGTCAATCAGTGGGTGTGAAATCGATCATTTGCGATTTTTATTGAAAATTATATATTTTCTCAGTTACTTGTTAAAATTTTGTTATGCTAACTTCATTGTCTTACATTGTAAATGTAAGCGAGAGGGACAACAAAAAGCCTGCGAATGCCTACAATGGGAACACATTGTAATTACCGTTGAAGTGAAAATTTTTATTCTCAACTTTTTCTCTTAAATGAAAACAAAGTCTTACAAACTCTAAATTATCGTCAACAGTGAAAGGAGACAGGAAGTATGCGCAAGTACTTTTCGTTGAGATTGTATCCTGAAATAATAGTTTTGCAGTTCGCAAATGTTAGTATTCAAACTTTTTATTAAAAAAAAAAACTTGTACCTTTGTAGGGTTAAGTCGATCATGCCATCGACCTACCCGAAGCAGATAGGACCAGCAGGAAGAATAAATTGTTCACCGAAATACCTTCAACTAACACTTATAAACAGAAAAGTGTCATAGTATAGTTTATATTAATGGGATAGTGGGGAAAGAGGAAGACGAAATTATGGTGAATTTCTTGCGTAAGAGAACCACTGCCAAAGAAACATATTTTGTACACACCTCTGTACCTGACTATGGGAACAACGTAGTTTCTGAAATGAAATGAGGAGGGGAAGATTTCAAATAACATCTGATATAAACCTAAGCAATGTTGAATTGTATTTTAGATTATAATTGAAGGGTGGTATTTCAATGTAAATTTTGAATTCTTAAATCTTTGTTTGTTGGTATGTGAAGTATTAAAATGTGTTTTTATGTTTTATAAGTTGGCAATCATAGTCACGATTGTACAGTGGAGACCTATAGGCCTAATTGTATCGAATAGTATGATCACAGTAACAAAAGATACACTATATAATGCTATAGACATATATTGGAGATTATTATTGTTTTTTACACCCCTTATAACAAATAAAATATATGTAATACACTTAATTTGTTTTTTAAAAACATAAACAATGATCGACTTTACTCCGCAATATTTTAAAATCGATCCTAAACTAAAAATTCACGGTGATCGACTTTACCCTATTTAAGCAGGTAACTTCGATCACACGTCAAATAAAAAAAAACAGTTTTTTATAGATTGTAATTCAATTCTTGTAACGTGTCTTCATAAGTGAAGGATATGACGACAAAATGCTATTTTCTGAGGAACTTCGCTCCATTGCATAACCTCAATATCATTAAAAAATTGAAAAATTTTGATCGACTTTACCCTCTTCTACGGTAGTTAGGAAACTAAAACGAACCCACTCCAAAATTATTATTATTATTATTATTATTATTATTATTATTATTATTATTATTATTATTATTGTTCATCGCTGTGGAGCAATGGTTGGCATGTGTAATCGTGAAATGAGGGGCCCAGGTTCAATCTTAGATACGACCAAAGAGAGCAGATGGGATACGTTATCAGTGGACACAAGTTTACTATACCGAGAGCTTTGATTACGTCACGAGGTGGGGGAAGGGGTCTTACCTACAAGGTACAGTCCTTGTACTCGCAGAGCTCTCTGATGTTACACGTGCTGTCTTAGATAGTTTCCAATACCTATGCATTTCCTGGCGTATTTGAATTTCCTGTTTTCTGCATATTCTACTTTATTGGTCCTTCTACACTATTTCCTTTATTCACTTTTTCCTGTCGCAGTCCTAATTAGTTCTATTTGTGTTTACCGTAAGTGCAAAGCATTTGTTTGCCTTTACATTACAACATAGTTTACGATATGTCGAAAGAAAAGAAGCCTCGGCATGTACAATTGCAGCGATTTGTTGAGGAGTTCGGATCGCAGCACTTTTCTACAGATGGTGAAAAACTTACATGCATGGTATGTAAAGTCGATCTGCTGGGGGACAAGAGACACCGTGTACAAAAACACTACAACTCTAAAAGACACAAGGAATGCTTTAAGTTGTTGAATTCGAAAAAAGTCAAAGTTATTCCCACGAGTTCAAATGTGGAACGTGATTTTTACCAAGACTTGTGCCACATGTTCGTTAGGGCAAATATTCCATTTAAAAAACTGGAACACCCATGAGTCAGATCATTTTTGCAAAAAATACAGGTAGAACACTACCCCAACAATTTACTCTGCGTACGGGTTATTTAGCAAAACGTTATGAAGATGTCTTACGTGAAATTAGAGAAACCTTAAAAGATGAAAAATTGTGGATATCTATAGACGAAACGACAAATATTGCAAACAGATCTGTTGCTAATGCTATTGTGAACTGAAGGTGTGGGCAAAAAGTTTCTATTGACAATCTAAGGGCTAGAGAAAGTAAATCATGTTACCATTGCAGCTCTGTTTGAAAAATCAATGCGATTATTGTGGTCTAACGAAATGAAAACAGAAAATCTTAATGAAGTATATTGTCGTGCACTGTAACAAATGCAGTCACGATGAAGAGCAAAGTAGTACAAAGTAAAATACTATATTTTCTATGTTGTTGTATTTATATACAATATATTGTTCTTATATAGCTACATTAATATCATGCAACACAGAACTGCGTATGTTTTAATTAAATGCACAATATAAACAATAAGTTATTTATTATTATAAAGTGAAATTACTGAATAGTAAATATAATAATTTGCTGCAGGAACTGTACTCCAGTCGTTGTTCTTGCAGCGACACGAAGACATTCACCCCCTCCCTTCCTTGCTCCCTAATACATTACGATATAGTGCATGTAGCAGTTAACTCAACGGTTTACGTACACCAAATGCTCTCTCTGGTTTTGACAAGTTATCAGTTTAGGGTTTTTTCCTGAGGTTTTCCCTCAACGAATTGAAGCACAATTGTTGGCTAATTTTCGGATTCCAACCTTGGACTCATTTCACCTTCATTAGCATCATTTCATTAATCATCTTTAACAGTTACAGGTTGACCGGGCGGACATGGCGGACGTGGTTCCAGGATTCGCCTACAGATGTCATCTATCTGCGGGAGCTCCACATATCTAGAGAAGCTTGAATAAGTGGACTATGGTTAGGTTAGGGGAGTGTAGCTCCTCGCATAGATGGCGCCTTGGCGAGTCGTGGAATCAACGGTGGCATATCCCTCTGGTTGAGAATGCAGCAGATTCAGGCACATGGATCTGAGGAGGCTGCAGAACAACATCACAGGCAGGGGGAGAAACGGTCTCCAGTCAGAAATGGATGCTGTGGTAGAATTAATACAATGCCACCATGCAGTGAATCATGCGTTTGAAGAGACATCCTCAATGAACTTCAACAATCATTCCAACATAAGGAGGTTGAACAATAAGCTTAAGCTGCGGCTCTTGCCAAAAGGCTCTCATCCGAAGGAAAAAAAAAAAAGTTTGTAGGACCGCATTTCTATAAGTATCATGATTAATTCTTTTGACCCACCTATCGATTCAGCTACACAACACTCAGTTTCCAACGAGTCCGCGATTAACGCTCCCTTCCCGCCTCTTTGAGAGTTCTGTAACTTACTCACATCGATGTCATCTGTATGTAAGTCAACGGTACTACATCCTGCTGTACCCTATGTTGACCTGAAACCATTGAACTGTGGTAGATGACAATGAAATTAATGATAACGATAAGAGTCCGATTGTCCGAATGTTGCCCAGCGTTTTTTTCGAATTCTTTGAGAAAAAATCCCGGAAATAACCAAACAAGTGAATTTGTCCCAGGCATAATTTGAAATCGAGCTCATTATTTTCGTAATCATACATGCTTACTATTACTTCATATATATATATATATATATATATATATATAATTCGACCTGGTAATGGAAATTAAGGGAAAACGGATGAACGGATTTTAATGAATGACCCGTCATTTTGAAGCTTGGCATACAACGTTTTTCAGAAAAATAGTAACTTTCAGTGAAGCGTTAGTTTTCCTACATAATTTTTCTATTTTCCAAAATCCATCTTTCGTCAATTTTGAGAACTAATTATTACATTTCCACGCCCGATCTGATGCTCCATTACAGAGAAGCGAAGGGAGCATCACGTCGGCCATGTGCATTTCAGATTAAAACAAAACACACACTACAATAAACAATAGGCTATTACACGAAGGCCATGACCTGCAGGATTGCTGATATATTTAGAGTTCAAATTCAATTGGTTATTTAAAACTTCAAGACTTACTAAAAATAATTTACGGGTCCGATTTTGCGGTGTGTAATTTTCTGAGTACAGCTGTGTATTGCATATTAAAATCTACAAAACCTGAGGTGGTTTGATGACATTATTACCATTAAAAATTAAATATTATTATTGTTAATGCCATGATATGACTATTTTTCATTAATTATACATATTAATCCTATATTAATGATATGAAAGTGAAACGTTTTGGGGTTATATAAGTAGATGTAGAGAATATCTTAAATTAGGTTTTGATATATTCTGTAATTTACTGAGTGGCGACTACAAAAATTTACATAAGATAATATTGTTAATAAAAATCAAATACTTTTGTAGTTGTTAATCAAGTGGGGGTGTGCTTTAGATATTTATATGCGTCATTGCCTTCAGTATTGGCTCGAGAGAGCGCAAAAATTACAGTTACTAAGGAAAGACCAAAAGGTATTACGTACTGATAAAATAAGAGGCCTACAAACCAACAATCCACAATAACTTGATATAGCTATTGTTTTACTAACACATGAAAAACCCTCTGATCGTCCTGACAGTGTTACTTGCGTTTTCGCGTCGAAACTCAAAAACTAAGGTGGATATGTTCAAGAAAAAATATTTGGCATAAAAAAACTATTCAGAAGGAGTATGTTTCATTATTATGGAAGAAAATAACTTCCAAAGTATCTGGTATTCATTGAAAATAAATCTGAAAAATTGTTATTTGAACGTCTAATGAACTTAGTTTGCAGCATTTGCTGCACAAGCCACTAGTAATAGAATAAAATTAAAGTGAAAATAACGAAAAAAAAGGCTTATTAATATGGAAATTTTGTTTTTAACTCCAAAAATTAAAACAATGTTTCAGTTTTATAAATTTGTGTTTATTTTCGCCTTATGACAATTTAAAGCCCTTCGGGACGAATTTTAAGGGACCAGTGCGTTGGTGGAGCTACAGGTCTTCAAACTGCTCATTCTGACAGACTTTGTTCTTCATTCTAACTACTTTTACTTATCATCCAGTTCATATTTCGCGCTGTTATGTAGGAGAAAAATATGTGTTGTAGACTTGTATAGGAAGGAAGGATATCGATAGTATTTATCATATACAAGCAGGGTTCGAAATAACGAGGAAGGATGAGGGGGATTTCCAACTCTGAAATTTATCCCCCTCTCATAAATAAATTCATATTAACATCCCTGCCAGGGATAACTTCTATCCACCCTCGCAAAATGTAATTGTTTTAATATGAGTAACTTTATAATACTGATGTATCACCATCAGCAAGCTGACAACAATCAATAACTTATGTTTACACATCTTATCTTAAGCCTGCTCATGGATATTATTATTATTATTATTATTATTATTGTTATTATTATCATCAAGTATATGATTATGTCTCGTGACGAGAATATTGTATGAAATAGAAATATAAAAATTGGAAATTTTTCCTTTGAAGAGGTGGAAAAATACAAATATCTGGGAGCAACAGTAACAAATATAAATTATACTCGGGAGGAAATTAAACACAGAATAAATATGGGAAATGCCTGTTATTATTCGGTTGAGAAGCTTTTATCATCCAGTCTGCTGTCAAAAAATCTGAAAGTTAGAATTTATAAAACAGTTACATTACTAGTTGTTTTTTATGGTTGGGAAACTTGGACTCTCTCTTTGAGACAGGAATATAGGTTAAGGGTGTTTGAAAATAAGATTCTTAGGAAAATATTTGGGACTAAGAGGGATGAAGTTACAGGAGAATGGAGAAAGTTACACAACACAGAACTGCACGCATTGTATTCTTCACCTGACATAATTAGGAACATTAAATCCAGAGTTTAGATGGACAGGGCATGTAGCACGTATGGACAAATCTAGAAATGCATATAGAGTGCTAGTTGGGAGGCCGGAGGGAAAAAGACCTTTGGAGAGGCCGAGACATAGATGGGAGGATAATATTAAAATGAATTTGAGGGAGGTGAGATATGATGATAGAGACTGGATTAATCTTGCTCAGGATAGGGACCTATGGCGGGCTTATGTGAGGGCAGCAATGAACCTCCGGGTTCCTTAAAAGCCAGTAAGTAAGTATTATTATTATGATCAAGACAAGTAACTCAGAGCTACCAAGCGTTGAGCCGTATCGAATGAGGATAATGATAATTTTATCTAGGATTCTATCCCTCCTCATCAGAAATCTTAATTCGTACCCTGTATACAAGTTCTATTTTGCAACTCGTTTTCTCGATTTTCCAACTTTTGTATCATTAAAAATGCTTTAATGAATGCAGCTTTTCTCTAATCTCAGTGAAATTTTGTACAGAAGGCCACAAAAGCATATAAAGTAAACTGACACATGTGTTTACTTCTGCTATTGAAAATATTCAAATTACCGTTTGTTGAGGATATGATAATTAAAAAAAAATTGAAAAATTAACAAATTAAAGGGTAAATATTTTTTTCCTCGAAAGTAACGGAAAACTATGAAACACACACACACATACACACACACACACACACACACACACACACATATATATATATATATATATATATATATATATATATATATAGGTGTACCTCAGGGGAGATTTTAGGTCCTGTTTTGTTTTAATATATATCAACGATTTACTTAAAATTGACATTAAGAAATATTCTAGTACTCTGTATTCTTATGCTGATGATAATGTGGTTATATTTAGCGGTTCGACTTGGAATGAAACTTATCTAACAGTGGTATTAACTTTATTAAAGAATGGCTGTATGCTCACTTACTTTCTTTGAACGTTTCTAAAACAAAATTAATACCATTTTCATTAACATCACATGGCCTTGAGCAACTAGAAATAAATAATAATAGAAGTATAACAATACATGATTGTAACCTACCTACTTGCTCATGTAACGCTTTGAGTATATTCTCACAAGTTAAATATTTAGGCATTATTATTGACCAACATTTAAAATGGGACAAGCATATCTCCTTCCTGTGTAACAGATTGCGTAAAACAATCCACAAATTTTCCATTCTACGCTCTTATTTACCTGTTTATGTTCTGCGTACTGTGTACTTAGCTCTGTTTCAATCAATAATTCAGTATTGTATTTTAGGTTGGGGAGGAACGGCAAAATCGACTCTCCGTCCTTTAAATCTGCTCCAAAAAAGAATTATCAAAATTTGTCTATATAAACCTTTTGATTACCCAACAAAGTTAATTTTTTCAAGAATTTGGTGTATTAAATCTAGAACAAATTTATAAACAAACATTGCTGATTTACTTCCATAAAAATCACAATAAATTTAAATTTGATCCTCACGAATACCATACGAGACAAAACTACAGTTTCTTTCTAAATACTTCCAAATGCCACACAACTGCTGGATTAAAACACAGCAGGAGTTTTGGACCCAAAATATATAATGCATTAATTAGAGCTTACCCTGAGCTAAGTACACTTAACACAGATAGATTTAAGAAACAAATCAGATTAATTATTTGTTTAAGCTAATTGAATTAAAAATTGATACTCTAATATTCATGTACTTTTGTATTTTCTATTTGTATATAGACCTTATTATCACATGCTGTATGTATTTTACCATTTATTAATGTTATTGTGCTCAATGAACTCTCTTAATTTTGTGATATATTTTGTATAACTGATCTGAACTGCGCCCAAGCACGAGCTTCTGCTCTTTCGGGCTGCAATGCCTAATGTAGCTCAAGTGTAAAGTATTAAATACATAAATAAATAAGTAAGTAAATAAATAAATAAATTAATAGATAAATAAAATTTTTACATAAATCTATTAGGAATAAATTACATATAAATTTAAAGAAAAATTATGTAAACTTTGAAAATTGGGACAATTATAATTCAGTATTAAAAATTATTATAAGTAAACTAATTGGAATATTAAATTGAAACTTTGTGTACTGCATGTCCACATTGTAATAAATATGTGGTAAAACTTTCAGATTAATTGGTGTATAAGTATAGAAGTTAGATATTTCACAAATCCAAAACCTTAATAACGTTATGTCAGCAAACATTCGATCGTATGGCATTGTCGTTCGTACAACGAACAATCAAGGACGTCAAATGTTTGCAATTATGTATTGCACTATTATACGTACCGCGAATTGTAGAACTTGTGGACATTGCAAAAGTCGAACATCTGTAAGGATGACTAATTTATCGCCATTAGATAACTAGATAACTAACCACCGTGACAGATGACGTCAGTTACATCACACGTCACTCGCTCGACATTGCAATATTCGAAATTCTGTGCCTTGCTGCGTAGTAAGTCAAGAGTTCGATATCTTGTACGAATCAACTATTAACATGGCTTTCTCCACCTACTTTCAAGATAAATACGAGTTTACGATAACCGTGAAAATGGGAAGGCAGGGGGTTTCGCCAACACAGTGTTCTGTTCTCTTCATTTATAAGAATTGACGCTAGGTTCATCATTGTTCAACAGTTAATTGAGTCACTCTAAGACAGTGTTGCCAACCGTACGATCTGGATCGTACAAATGCGATAACTTGGTGTCATGTACGATCGTACGATCCAACCCGAACAGTACGCAAAATGTACGATCCTATCGACAGAGAGAGAAAACCACGTCAAAAAAGGAGGATTTTAAACATTTATTACAATTTATATTACCGGTTGTTCTTTATGGTTGTGAAACTTGGACTCTCACTTTGAGAGAGGAACATAGGTTAAGGGTGTTTGAGAATAAGATGCTTAGAAAAATATTTGGGGCTAAGAGGGATGAAGTTACAGGAGAATGGAGAAAGTTACACAACGCAGAACTGCACGCATTGTATTCTTCACCTGACATAATTAAGAACATTAAATCCAGACGTTTGAGATGGGCAGGGCATGTAGCACGTATGGGCGAATCCAGAAATGCATACACAGTGTTAGTTGGGAGGTCAGAGGGAAAAAGACCTTTGGGGAGGCCGAGACGTAGATGGGAAGATAATATTAAAATGGATTTGAGGGAGGTGGGATATGATGATAGAGAATGGATTAATCTTGCTCAGGATAGGGACCAATGGCGGGCTTATGTGAGGGCGTCAATGAAACTCCGGGTTCCTTAAAAGCCATTAAGTAAGTTCATACTTGTAATATACTTTACTACTTAAGTTCTTCTAACTGTACATAATAGATTATATTATTGATAAGGGCGCCAATTAAAAGCTTAGGAAATGGATGCGATTTCTTAGCTGACATCGAGTTTGACATCAGCGACTGAGGGTACCTAAGTGCGAGTGACATTTCACTTTTTAATCTGGAATTGCAAAATTTTACTTGTGTTTGATGGGTGAAGTTACTTGTAGCTTTCCTGAAGGTTTCGTGGAAAATTTTCATTCCTGCATATAGCCTACTTTTCAGAGAGATGGTTCGTAGATTTTATTAAATTTATACTTATGGAACGTTAAAAGCCAATGCATTCACAGCGGCGAGAAATATCTATTATGAAGCAATATGAAGCATTTATTTTTTTAATTACGACGGGATTGCTACACAGTAATTTTCTGAAAACAACGTAGAGTATCGACAGTTGAACTCTGTACCAGCAGAGCTCGGTCAACTTCACGCTCTACACGCGTTATTTTCGGAAAAAGAATCATGTTACGCATTTAATTCCAGGCTAATTGGGTGCCACAATCGCGCTGTGACGCTCTGACCCATACCGGGAACAGCTCCAGCAGCCGGCAACTCCATGCGGTTTGTGTTGCACATTGTAATTTAGTATAACTGAGAAGATATGACGGATCATAACATGCCTACCAGAATGGGGTCACAGCAAAGATTGGACTCCGAGAACCCATGTGTTAGTCACGATCAAATTCGTAATAACCTGTAAAAGTATCTTCACATGTGACTTCATGCGTTGCAGAGTCATTGGTAAATACGTTTATTATTAGAGAAATGAATGCAACTGAGAAGCAACGCTATGACGTCAAGCACTGTCAGGAAATATGGCAAATGATTCATGTTGTAGAATGGAATCGCAACGTTCAAATAATGTACGAGCTAGATCTGTTTAAACACTGGACTTGTATATGGTGATCAAATTCTGAATGCCGATTGTAGATGAAGTCTCTACTGAAGGTTAACAATTGCCAAAACTCCGTTGTAGGAGGTTACTAAACCTTACGTCTGCGATGTAGGCGAAGTAGGAGTTTCCCTCCATTAATCTGAACCATTGTTGCTACTGATTTGACAAATCATCTGATGCATCACTCCTATCAGTTAAACATTCTCTTAAGGAAATTATTCTTTTCGGAATATGTATTACATGTCTTTCTCGTGTTAAATATTACTGTACCTGGTTAACATGTTTCGGTCTGTTATTGACCTTCTTCAGAACTGGTTGTTGCTGGTCTTGGCGCCTTTTGTCTTGTTTCTTGTGGTGGTGTGTTTGTGTAGTGTAATGTGGAGCCAAAGTGTGTGTGTTCTGAAACTGAGTTGTGTGTTGAGAATTTCATTTGGATGTGTTTTTGTGTGTCTGTATATTTCCTATTGCTCTTGTGTGTTTCGTTTCTGGCTCTTCGGTTGGATGTGTAGAATTTCCATGTCTATGTTGATGTCTCTGTAGGTGTGGTTAGAATTTGTGATTTGATTTGCATATGTGGAAGTGTTTTGTAATTTTGTTATGGCTGTGATGTGTTCTTTGTAACGTGTTTGAAATGATCTGCCTGTCTGTCCTATGTAGAAGTTATTGCAGGTGTTACATTTGAGTTTGTATACGCCTGTGTGGTTGTATCGTTTGTGTTGTTTGTGTGTTGAAATGTTTTTATAGAGAATTATTTGTTCTGTATACGATGTTGTAATTTAATTTCTTGAATGAGGTTGCAATATTGTGTGTGTTTTTATTTTCGTATGTTAGTGTGAAGTATTTTTTGTGTTCTTGTGTTTGTGTTGTATTCGTATGTTTTGTGATTATGCTTTGTCTTTCGTATTATGTTGTCTATTATGTTGGGATTGTATCCGTTTTCTTGTGCTATGTATTTGATTGTCTTTAGCTCTTACACATCCAACCAAAAAGACAGAAACTAAACACACTAGAACAATACGATTAGGGAAAGCACGGAAATTTTACTTGAAGCAAGTAAAGCGTTCGGTTTGGAAGTAAATCCCGAAAAGACAAAGTATATGATTATGTCTCGTGACCAGAATATTGTACGAAATGGAAATATAAAAATTGGAGATTTATCCTTTGAAGAGGTGGAAAAATTCAAATATCTTGGAGCAACAGTAATAAATATAAATGACACTCGGGAGGAAATTAAACGCAGAATAAATATGGGAAATGTCTATTATTATTCGGTTGAGAAGCTCTTATCATCCAGTTTGCTGTCCAAAAATCTGAAAGTTAGACTTTATAAAACAGTTATATTACCGGTTCTTCTGTATGGTTGTGAAACTTGGACTCTCACTCTGAGAGAGGAACATAGGTTAAGGGAGTTTGAGAATAAGGTGCTTAGGAAAATATTTGGGGCTAAGCGGGATGAAGTTACAGGAGAATGGAGAAAGTTACACAACACAGAACTGCACGCATTGTATTCTTCACCGGACATAATTAGGAACATTAAATCCAGACGTTTGAGATGGGCAGGGCATGTAGCACGTATGAGCGAATCAAGAAATGCATATAGAGTGTTAGTTGGGAGACCGGAGGGAAAAAGACCTTTAGGGAGGCCGAGACGTAGATGGGAGGATAATATTAAAATGGATTTTAGGGAGGTGGGGTATGGTAGAGACTTGATAGGGACCGCTGGCGGGCTTATGTGAGGGCGGAAATGAACCTTCGGGTTCCTTAAAAGCCATTTGTAAGTAAGTAAGTAAGAACAATACGAAATATACAGACACACAAAAACACATCCAAATGAAATTCTCAACACACAACTCAATTTCAGAACACACACACTCTTTGACTCAATATTACACTATACAAACAGACCCCCACAGGAAACAAAACAAATGGCGCCGAGACCAGCAACAACCAGTTCTGAAGAAGGCCAATAACAGACCGAAACATGTTAACCAGGTACAGTAATATTTAACACGAGAAAGACATGTAATACATATTCCGAAGTGATATAGTGTTAAAAGTTGTGTAATCAAGATATATAGAAATTATTCTGTCAGTGCCACTGTCTATTACATTAGCACTAGAAAAACACTGTTCTTCGTTATTTTTAAAGTGATCAACACATTTCTTCCACTTGTCTTTTCCATATTCTGCGAAAAGCGGCAACGCAATCGTTCCTTTACGTTAAGTGAGGACCCATTTTCTGTTACAAAAATGCCATTGAAAAGACTGTAGACAACTGACTAAACATTTTAACCTATCCCTTTAAGTAAATGAAACCATTCAAAACAATAAATGCTTATTTTTAACATGGAAAACAGCCAACTTTCGATGTTTCACTGTATTTCCGACAGAGGTGTCGACCAATATCCTTGATTTTTTCCATAGCACTGCTGAGGACATGCCTCCTGTTGACAGCCTCTCAAAACTTACGTTCACGCTATTGTAAAGCCGCAGTAAAATCATATATGCACTACTGCGGAATTACCCTTACTGCTGAATTAGCCGAGTTTCCCGTACAACAGTGATGTCAAAACAAGCGCATTTTTCTGACCTTGACGTCGTGAGCGGGTATCAAGCGCTAAGTATGGAAAGAGGAAGGGTTGTGTATATGTTGGATTAAGAAAACAGTGGTGCGCAAACTTCAAACGGAAATTGAAATGTTATGTCGTTATTTTATAACGCTTCTTTCTGTTTGATATTATCTATATTGTCTGTAAAACAAAAGTACTAATACCAATTTCTTAATATTGCACTTATATTTTAAATGTTAATAACATAATATAAAGTTAAAAAGGAATATTCACATAAATTCCATAGCAGTACAACTATACTGTACTAAATGGATGAAACACATCAATCGTAAAGAAAGTGGTATCCCAAAAAAAGAGATTGAGTATGACATGATAAGTTGTAACTGATATTGATGGTACCTTTAGCCTTATAAAAGTAATCAATAAACCAATCAAAACAATATTACAGTACAAAGCAAAGTTACCTAGGTGCTGTATATGTTTTAAGTGTAACTAATATTACATAACAAAACTCTTATCGCGTTATGCTTTTAAGGTGATATTGGTGAGCAACTTCCTATCATCAGAATATTAAATTATTTTCTCGAAATGTGCTGAAGCTATAGAGCTGACATTTTTACAACACATGGGCACGTATCTTTTGCTTACGATGTAACAGTAGTAGCTTTGTTAATTCATTTCCTTACAAACAATTTCCATGCGAATATTTTCAAAATTTTCAATACACTATCTTCAGTAATACGTATATACGGTATATTAGATTTACGAAAACATTGTGTAAGGCTAGTATATAAATAGGCCTATATCTAAAAATTTCATTTATATATAAAAAAAAGTTGAGAAAATATTTATTTTGAATAAAAAAATTCAAACTTGTGAAATATGAGCATTAAAATTAAAACTTACATTCTTATAATGCACTTATACTTCTCAGACAAATCTAAAAATGACCATGGATACAGTTTTAATAAGTTCTCTTCCCTTTATCTATTGAATCAGTGCTGGCCATCCCTGAATATAGCTCGACCAAGCGGCATATACTACCTCTTTCGTCTGTCTCTTTCCTTTCCGCTGTAAAGCGCTCAGGCTCTCCTGGGCTCTAAAGCGCGCGCGCTTGCTCCTATGGACATCAATTGTAATGACTGCCCTACAAGTTTTTGTTTCCTTGAAAGTTTTAAGAAGAAAGAAGAAAATAATAATAATAAATCTAAGAGAATACCTTATGATCTTTTAAGGTGGTGTCGCAGGATCATTATTGAGCTATTTAAAGCTGTTCATTAAGGTTGACAATGATTATGATGATGGAAACTTTAGCATTCTTAAGTTAATTTTCAAAGTATTTAAATGGGCATTAATACAAGTATGTGAATGAATCTACCAATTTACGAGGCGCACCCAGAAAGTAGGTTTCCCGATTTTTTTCCCCTTGAAAGTAAACGTAATTAGCCGTGTCAATTGCGTATGCGTAACATATCTATGACGTATTAATCATATTCCAGACGGACAGGTCCCGCCTGGTGCCAGTAGCGTGGCAGCAGTGGTCCGAAATGGAAGCTCTTATTCCTTCTCCCGCCGCCTGCGAGGTTCGGTCGTTGATAAAGTTCTTTAATGCACAAAGCATTGTGCCAATTGAAATTCATCGGCAGCTCTGTCAGGTCTATGGGCCGAACATCTTGAGTAAGCAGATGTTGCGTCGCTGGTGTAGGCAGTTTTCCGAAGGTCGTCAAAGTGTCCATGATGAAGAGCGCAGTGGGCGACCGTCCCTCATCAATGATGATCGTGTTGAGCTGGTGCGGCAGTGCATCATGGAGAACCGTCGCTTCACGATTACGGAGCTGAGCAGCCATTTTCCGCAGATATCGCGATCCTTGTTGCATGAGATTGTCACTAAGCACCTGCTGTTCAAAAAAGTGTGTGCCAGTTGGGTGCCGAAAAACCTGACACCCGAACACAAAATGCAACGTTTAGGAGCAGCACTGACATTTCTGCAACGGTATCACGATCACCCCGGAAACCAAGCAGCAGTCAATGCATTGGCGGCATAGTGGATCTCCGGTCAGGACGAAATTCAAACAACCTCTGTCGGTACGGAAAGTGATGTGCACGGTGTTTTGGACAGGAAGGACATTCTGCTCAATGACTTCCTTCCAAGAGGTGAAACAATGAACGCTGACCGTTACTGTGAAACACTGCGAAAATTGAGACGTGCCATTCAAAACAAGAGGCGTGGAATGCTTACTGCAGGTGTTGTGCTCCTCCATGACAATGCTCGTCCACATACGGCTCGGCGCACAGCAGCTGTTTTGACGGAATTTGGCTGGGAGTTGTTTGATCATCCACCCTACAGTCCTGATCTTGCACCTCAAGAAATTCCTGTTCTCCGGTGAGCGTTTTGGCAACGACGAAGAGCTGAAGACGTCTGTCACACGCTGGTTCCATTCACAGGCGGCAGAGTTCTACGACAGAGGGATATGACAAGTGTCTCAATTCTGATGGTGGCTATGTTGAAAAATAGCTGAAACATTGCTGTACCTGTTGCCAGTAAATGTTTTCCTGAAAGTGTGTGTTCTTTAAAAAAAAGGGGGGAAACTTACTTTCTGGATGCACCTCGTACAATTCTGTGCAGAGTCTTATGGAAGATAAAGTGTGTTTTCGTTTGTCCGTTGTATTCGAAGTGTGTTCAATAAATAATGCTTCTGAGAATTGTGGCGGCCCCGGGGAGTGAAGGGAGACGAGTCGCAGCGCAAGACATTCCGATCCCAATCGACTTCGTGTTGTTCAAACACCGGCTTTCTATCTTCCAGGTTCTCAAACAGGAGTCGGCAATGTAAAGTCAGATCGAAACCACTAGAGCAAACATAACGGAATTTGGGTTCAACCCAAGACGTAACATTCACGCCATGCACATACTATTCAATCCAGTATAAATCGAGGTACTATCACAAACTACCAACGTATTAGTCTCTACATCGTTTTACTTTCGTCGTCACATGAAGATCACCTAAATTATATTAAAATAATAAACACATATAAAATGCAATGATACGCTTATCATATTTTCCTTCAACATGGAAGCACGCTAATATTGTGATGATTCCTAAACCGAATAAAATTCATACTGATCCATTTAACTATAGATCTATATGTCTTCTGCCTCTTTTTTTTTTTTTAATATTTGAGCGTCTTTTATTACCTAGAGCAGTCATGTCAATTGATGCCCATTGGAGCAAGCGCGCGCTTTAGAGCCCAGGAGAGCCTGAGCGCTTTACAGCGGAAAGGAAAGAGACAGACGAAAGAGGTGGTATATGCCGCTTGGTCGAGCTATATTCAGGGATGGCCACCACTGATTCAATAGATAAAGGGAAGAGAACTTATTAATACTGTATCCATGGTAATTTTTACTTTTGTCTGGGAAGTATAAGTGCATTATAAGAATGTAAGTTTTAATTTTAATGCTCATTTTTCACAAGTTTGATTTTTTTATTCAAAAGAAATATTTTCTCATCTTCTCGTATACAAAAGTGAAATTTTAAGGTATAGGCCTATTTATTTAGTAGCCTTACAGAATGTTTTCGTAAATCTAATATACTGTAAATACGTATTACTGAAGATAGTGTATTGAAAATTTTGAAAATATTCGCATGGAAATTGTTTGTAAAGAAATGAATTAACAAAGCAACTACTGTTACATCATAAGCAAAAGATATGTGCCCATGTGTTGTAAAAATGTCAGCTCTGTAGCTTCAGCAGATTTCGAGAAAATAATTTAATATTCTGATGATAGGAAGTTGCTCACCAATATCACCTTAAAAGCATAATGCAATAAGAGTTTTGTTATGGAATATTAGTGACATTTAAACCATGTACTTTGCTTTGTACTGCAATGTTGTTTTGATTAGTTTATTGATTACTTTTATAAGGCTAAAGGTACCATCAATATCAATTCCAACTTATCATGTCATACTCAATCTCTTTTTTTGGGATATCACTTTCTTTATGAATGATGTGTTTCACCCATTTAGTACAGTATAGTTGTACTACTATGGAATTTATGTGAATATTCCTTCTTAACACTTTATTATGTTATTAACATTTAAAACACAACTGCAATATTAAAAAATTGGTATTAGTACTTTTATTTTACTAACAATATAGATAATATTAAACAGAAAGAAGCCATATAAAAATAACGACATAAAATTTCACGTTCCGTCTGAAGTTTGTGCACCACTGTTTTCTTAATCCAACAGGCTGCTTATTCATATACTCAACCCTTCCTCTTTCCATACTTAGCGCTTGATGCCCGCGCACGACGTCAACGTCAGAAAAATGCGCTTGCTTTGACATCACTGACCTAGACCATAAACACACCTAGAATCATTGTTACCATATACTTAATATGGATTCAGAAAAATGCATTCCTGTCCACAACAATTACATAGGATTACTGAAATAATTCTTGATACCTATGAGAAGAAACAAATCTGTCTAGGACTTTTCCTTGATAAAGAAATGACGTTCGATAAAGTATGGCATAATGGCCTCTTATTCAAGCTGAAAACCCATCTTCCTGACACATACTATCGTTTAATTCAATAATTTCTCAGAAGACGAACTTATTCAATAATAATTTACGAAGGTGTACAGTCTCAGATTAGATATATTTCTGCAGGTGTACTTCTAGCCCCCTGCTCTCTATTTAATTTACACTCAACACCTAAATCAGATTTTCTAATGTAGCTCAGTTCGCATGATGTGAATATGTTAAGAGAAAATCTACAAACGATTAGGGAAAACACGGAAATTTTACTTAAAGCAAGTAAAGCGATAGGTTTGGAAGTAAATCCCGAAAAGAGGAAGTGTATGATTATGTCTCGTGACCGGAATATTCTACGAAATGGAAATATAAAAATTGGAGGTTTATCTTTCAAAGAGGTGGAAAATTCAAATATCTAGGAGCAACAGTAACAAATATAAAGGAGGATATTAAACGCAGAATAAATATGGGAAATTCGTGTAATTATTCATTTGAGAAACTTTTGTTATCTAGTCTGCTGTCAAAAAATCTGAAAGTTAGAATTTATAAAACACTTATATTATCGGTTGTTCTGTATGGTTGTGAAACTTGGACTCTCACTTTGAAATTAAGGGTGTTTGAGAATAAGGTGCTTAGGAAAATATTTGGGGCTAAGAGCGATGAAGTTACAGGAGAATGGAGAAAGTTACACAACACAGAACTGCACGCATTGTATTCTTCACCTGACATAATTAGAATCATTAAATCCAGACGTTTTGAGATGGGCAGGGCATGTAGCACGTATGGGCTAATCCAGAAATGCATATAGAATGTTAGTTGGGAGGCCGGAGGGAAAAACATCTTTGGGGAGGCCGAGACGTAGATGGGAGAATAAAATTAAAATGGATTTGAGGGAGTTGGGATATGATGATAGAGACTGGATTAATCTTGGACAGGATAGGGACCAATGGCAGGCTTATGTGGGGGCGGTAATGAACCTGCGGGTTCCTTAAAAGTCAGTAAGTAAGTAAGTAGACTCAGTTCGCTAATGATATTGCTGTCCTTAGCAAAGGAGATACTGGTGAACAAGTGACAACCAATCTTCAAAACTGTGTACAAGAAATTGAAATGTGGAAAAAAAATGGAGAACAGCCATAAAAACAAATAAGTCATCAACAGTAACATTCACATATCTCAAAAAAGAAAAAAACACTTTCATTATACCTCAACTGTTCACCAGTACCACATCATGAAGAAGTACGATATCTTGGACTCATCTCAGACAGTCTCTTGACCTGGAATAAACACCTCACTCACACCCTTCAGAGATTAAGATACAGACTTCTTGTCTTTCTCTTTCCAACTAGAGATTAATATATGTAATGCTTCTTAAACCTAATCGGCTCTATGGATGTTCATTATGGGGATCGGCTTCTGTAAGCCAAATCAAGCGTATTGGTGCTATTCGACAGGAGTAGGCTACGTGCCGTCAACGGGTTTCCCCTTCTCCCTTCCTCACCATCATTATCATCCTCACCCATTCCCTATACTACACATCCACGAACACTTAACATACACTTACCCTAGTACACGACATAACTCTTCACAGATACACATCATGCATAACGTGGCCCGCCGAAGTGGTGTGCAATTTGAAAATAGGTCACAGTCCTGCCATCTATTCGCAGTATGCGGAACCCGAATCACGCGAAGTGAAGTGGGTAGACATTAGACACACACACATATTCCAAAACCGGGCACTAAGGGTAATCACTGGAACCCATAGTACATGAGAAATGAAACACTTCATTCTGATCTAGGTATAGCCAAAGAATAGACTGTAATTCATTCTTCCTATACACGGTTATATGCAACATCGTCAACACATTCTAACAGCTTAATCAACAAGATTCCTCGGAACCTGCCCCCCTGCACGGCCTGGTCGTCGCCTCAAGAGGAAAAGACACACCGATTTGTTGATGCTTTGAGGAACGTTAATGGACGTCATCCTCTCCACAAGTCTCATATTATTGTGATATTAAATATGTAAACTAAATTGAAGTACCAATGTACACAAATTGCCAAATAAAATAATAATAAAAAAGCAATAAAATTCGACTGAAACGTTCAGGTAAAAATAAAAATATTTGCCTAATTTTCTGCATCCTTTGAAATTAGTCTATGATTACATCCTAGAAGTAGTTCTCCTTTAAATGCATTTTGTCTTTATACATAACTAGCCGTACCCGTGCGCTCCGCTGCACATAATTGGAATAGGACATTTGATCCAGGGAACATTCGTGTTTGATAGAAGGATAAATCGTTTATTATGTTGCTTAATTTACATTGTATTAAACAACTAAAATGCGATCATTTTGATCCAGAGACCACTCATTTGGTCATAAAAATTATTTTAGGAAATACAGGAAACTAATGCCTATCAAGTTTTCTGTGCATAAGAAGCTATTTTAATCTTACCTGTCCTCAATTCACTCAGAAGTTACTGTAATAACATTATAGCATTATGTCCATATAGAGAAACTACACTTTCCAATGGTGAAATAATAATTAATTATACAAATCGGTTAATTTAGCTTCCGATATTACTTCATACAAACACAGAAACATTATCTGTAGGCTATGTTTCATAGCTTTCGAATGTTGTTGTCCAAGGCCCCTTATAGACGAAGTCATTTGTTTTTTATTTCATTATACCGCTTTAGATGGCGTTGTTATTGTAATTTTGAAACTCATTTATCTCATTAAATATCAGTCCTATCAAAATTTTGCATGGAATAAAACTTATCGGAAATTATTTTTAAAGAAATTTTTGTTATGTAATATTTTTCATGAAAATTAATAATAAGGGAGATATTTCGATTTATTTAATTCAGACCCCCTTATAACCCCCCTTTTAAATAAAATATTTTGAATGCCATATAGCCTAAAATCTAAGTTAGAACGAACTTAATTAATATTCCAATTTTCATCGAAATCGGTTCAGCCATTATCGCGTGATAAGGTAACAAACATACAGACAGACATACGAACAAAAATTTCAAAAAAGCGATTTTCGGTTTCAGGGTGGTTAATTATATATGTTAGGACCAATTATTTTTGGAAAATCGAAAATTACCAGAAAAATTTCGGCTACAGATTTATTATTAGTATAGATAGATGAGGGATCCCAGATGTGATATAATTATGCCATCTTATCCTCATGTAATCAATGTTTACCAGTTTCTTTGTTTCTGGGTAACACTAATTAACCCTGAATTTGATCCTAAGTACAGAGTGAAGCACGTATTGTGAGGATCAATGCCATTCCCATGTAATAGTGTTGAAGCACGCTTGATACACGCATCAGGTACGCTTCGGAGGATGAATAACATGGAGCACGTATCATACAGTGCATCATACATTTAGGAAATTCAATGAAAATTTAATGCGACATTGAGATTCTCAATGTGAAATCATTGTGACCTGTTTTATGGTCATTGTTTGTAACAGTAGTACGTTTATAACCAGATGGAGGCGGTCATTCCTACTTGTAATCGAGATAAATCCATTCATCAAATCAACTTTACAGGGAGTTATACAGGGACATCATTTTATTTTTACTAACATTTCTAATATTAACCTGCCTATACCTTTGAATCAACGGTTGCTAACCCCTTCCATGACTGAAGTTCGATGGCGTAATACACAAACAAATCACTTTACTAGGTATAGGAGGGAAGAAAAGTAGTTCATCCATTTACGTAAACTATGAAATATCAAGCTTTTGAGTTTGATAATTTTCATTAGGTTTTGTTTAATCAGAATACAGCACAGTATTAACAATGAGTGTTTTTACTCACGAACTGAGCTGTCCATGTGGACGTATTCATTATGCAGTGTATATTATACTGTCTACAGCACATTAGCGTACAATATAGAGAATGAAGTTAAATTGAAAAATAATCATAATATGGATATTTAAACACATTTTTCAAAATGGTGGCGGTTCATTTCGATTAATGTATGTAATTCCAATTACCAGTTTCGTCCTTCGTACTAGTAAGCCTAACTCATGTTGAAGTAAATCTCTACCTACTCTATAACAGATTACCTTACGTACTGTAAATTCAATCTTCACTTCTGCTCGATCCGAAAAGATAAAATTACTCAGACATTCTATCTACTGTCCGTCCAAGTGATTATGTCGCAGGATCGTAGAAAGGAGGGAAATCACGTGACAGTTAATTACTTAACGAGCCCTGTTATTTAAGTTATTTTAAACAGTTGTATGGGTATAATATTACGTATATGTCCAATTCCTAACAGAAATTAATGTTCTCAGAAAAGAGCTAAGACAGCCCAGCCACTAGCCTTTATCGAGAGGCGACTAGAAGCTGGTGGGGAAAACCGGAATGCGACGTAGGCAAATGGACGACAGTACCTTTGCTTAAATGATGCAATATTGAAAGCTCTTTCGTCATTGGAAAACGCGAACATATTTTTGGAACGTACTGTGACGGTAAGGCTACTATGACTTGGATCTGTGTGGAAGACGGTTGAACTTCATTCGTAGAAGGGGTGGGAGTGAAGTATATTCAAAAACTCAGGTACAATAAGAATTGAAGTAAAAATAAAATGATGTCCCTGTACCTGAAAGCTTGATTTGCATAATACACGTCACTGTTCGTTAACAGAAAACCACAATTTAAGTCACACAGAGTTAGTGTGCACTCAACGTTCGTTGCTTGACGGTTGTGTCAGCCCACTTTGAGGTCTGTGGATATAGAGGGAAAAATTGGATCGGTGTCTGGTAGAGTTCCCGGGTAGCTCAGTTGGTAGAGCGTTGGTACGTTAAACCAAAGGTCCCGGGTTCGATACCCGACCCCGGAACAATTTTTCCCTCGAAATTATTCCAATCAACTTTACAGGGAGTTGTACCTGAAACCTTGATTTGCATAATACACGTCACTGTTCGTTAACAGAAAACCACAATTTAAGTCACACAGAGTTAGTGTGCACTCAACGTTGGTTGCTTGACGGTTGTGTCAGCCCACTTTGAGGTCTGTGGATATAGAGGGAAAAATTGGATCGGTGTCTGGTAGAGTTTCCAGGTACCTCAGTTGGTAGAGCATTGGTACGTTAAACCAAAGGTCCCTGGTTCGATACCCGGCCCCGGAACAATTTTTCCCTCGATATTATTCAAATCAACTTTACAGGGAGTTGTACCTGAAACCTTGATTTGCATAATACACGTCACTGTTCGTTAACAGAAAACCACAAATTTAAGTCACACAGAGTTAGTGTGCACTCAACGTTGGTTGCTTGACGGTTGTGTCAGCCCACTTTGAGGTCTGTGGATATAGAGGGAAAAATTGGATCGGTGTCTGGTAGAGTTCCCGGGTAGCTCAGTTGGTAGAGCGTTGGTACGTTAAACCAAAGGTCCCGGGTTCGATACCCGACCCCGGAACAATTTTTCCCTCGAAATTATTCCAATCAACTTTACAGGGAGTTGTACCTGAAACCTTGATTTGCATAATACACGTCACTGTTCGTTAACAGAAAACCACAATTTAAGTCACACAGAGTTAGTGTGCACTCAACGTTGGTTGCTTGACGGTTGTGTCAGCCCACTTTGAGGTCTGTGGATATAGAGGGAAAAATTGGATCGGTGTCTGGTAGAGTTTCCAGGTACCTCAGTTGGTAGAGCATTGGTACGTTAAACCAAAGGTCCCTGGTTCGATACCCGGCCCCGGAACAATTTTTCCCTCGATATTATTCAAATCAACTTTACAGGGAGTTGTACCTGAAACCTTGATTTGCATAATACACGTCACTGTTCGTTAACAGAAAACCACAAATTTAAGTCACACAGAGTTAGTGTGCACTCAACGTTGGTTGCTTGACGGTTGTGTCAGCCCACTTTGAGGTCTGTGGATATAGAGGGAAAAATTGGATCGGTGTCTGGTAGAGTTTCCAGGTACCTCAGTTGGTAGAGCATTGGTACGTTAAACCAAAGGTCCCTGGTTCGATACCCGGCCCCGGAACAATTTTTCCCTCGATATTATTCAAATCAACTTTACAGGGAGTTGTACCTGAAACCTTGATTTGCATAATACACGTCACTGTTCGTTAACAGAAAACCACAATTTAAGTCACACAGAGTTAGTGTGCACTCAACGTTGGTTGCTTGACGGTTGTGTCAGCCCACTTTGAGGTCTGTGGATATAGAGGGAAAAATTGGATCGGTGTCTGGTAGAGTTCCCGGGTAGCTCAGTTGGTAGAGCGTTGGTACGTTAAACCAAAGGTCCCGGGTTCGATACCCGACCCCGGAACAATTTTTCCCTCGAAATTATTCCAATCAACTTTACAGGGAGTTGTACCTGAAACCTTGATTTGCATAATACACGTCACTGTTCGTTAACAGAAAACCACAAATGTAAGTCACACAGAGTTAGTGTGCACTCAACGTTGGTTGCTTGACGGTTGTGTCAGCCCACTTTGAGGTCTGTGGATATAGAGGGAAAAATTGGATCGGTGTCTGGTAGAGTTTCCAGGTACCTCAGTTGGTAGAGCATTGGTACGTTAAACCAAAGGTCCCTGGTTCGATACCCGGCCCCGGAACAATTTTTCCCTCGATATTATTCAAATCAACTTTACAGGGAGTTGTACCTGAAACCTTGATTTGCATAATACACGTCACTGTTCGTTAACAGAAAACCACAATTTAAGTCACACAGAGTTAGTGTGCACTCAACGTTGGTTGCTTGACGGTTGTGTCAGCCCACTTTGAGGTCTGTGGATATAGAGGGAAAAATTGGATCGGTGTCTGGTAGAGTTCCCGGGTAGCTCAGTTGGTAGAGCGTTGGTACGTTAAACCAAAGGTCCCGGGTTCGATACCCGACCCCGGAACAATTTTTCCCTCGAAATTATTCCAATCAACTTTACAGGGAGTTGTACCTGAAACCTTGATTTGCATAATACACGTCACTGTTCGTTAACAGAAAACCACAAATTTAAGTCACACAGAGTTAGTGTGCACTCAACGTTGGTTGCTTGACGGTTGTGTCAGCCCACTTTGAGGTCTGTGGATATAGAGGGAAAAATTGGATCGGTGTCTGGTAGAGTTCCCGGGTAGCTCAGTTGGTAGAGCGTTGGTACGTTAAACCAAAGGTCCCGGGTTCGATACCCGGCCCCGGAACAATTTTTCCCTCGAAATTATTCAAATCAACTTTACAGGGAGTTGTACCTGAAACCTTGATTTGCATAATACACGTCACTGTTCGTTAACAGAAAACCACAATTTAAGTCACACAGAGTTAGTGTCCACTCAACGTTGGTTGCTTGACGGTTGTGTCAGCCCACTTTGAGGTCTGTGGATATAGAGGGAAAAATTGGATCGGTGTCTGGTAGAGTTCCCGGGTAGCTCAGTTGGTAGAGCGTTGGTACGTTAAACCAAAGGTCCCGGGTTCGATACCCGGCCCTGGAACAATTGTTCCCTCGAAATTATTCAAATCCATCCATCCTTAACCAATAGAACATGAACTTCAGTGTCCTGGGATTAAGGTTCTAACTCAGTACTCCGAAGAATTTAAAGACTATCTTTTCCACTCACAGATTCATAAAAGTTTAGTTGAGCACTCACCTCTGTAACATTTACATCATACTAAACTACGCAGAGGGGTATATTATGTCAGGAATCATCATCCTTATCATGAATATTAAAACCATGAAGCAAAATTTTGATGATAACAGCAATCATAATGGTCTGAAATTACCAACTAATTAATGAAATCACAAGCTTCATGTGCAGTAATCTTAATCTTGCCAAACAACAATGAGAATCCGCCGAGACTGGGTGTGCCACAGCTTTGATTAATAAACGCTGATAATTCCAATGGCTCATATTCCTATAGGGAACATTATTCTTATATATTTCTAGAAAGTCGACGAAGAGCCAAAAGTAAATCAAAATTATAATACTGATGAAATGGGCCGGAGGGAACTCGGCCATTGTTAAAAGGCACTAAGTCAAGTTTTGAAGAAATTGAATTTTTATGAATTTCTTAAGATTCTTCTGGATTTAATACACGATCAAACAAACCAATCACACGATACAGCTTACTATTATCACAGTCTAGTATATACAGTCACGAAGCTGAATACTTACTAAATATGCAAACATAGACAGTTGATATAGGCATCCATAGATAGTTGCTAACCACCAGGACCGCTACTATCGCCTCATCACAGATACTTTCTCCACCAGACGATAAAATGTATTGTACTTTCGATATCGTATTATTTTCAAAAAATTAACACCTTCCTTCCATTATTCAAATATGAAATACATAAGGTTTATATATTATTTTCATAAAGTATACATTATATTTTATAAACCCACTTCCCTGGATCTTTCGGAAGAAGGATAACTCTGAGTTCTGACCTCTTCTTCTTACAATATTTATAGTAATACAAACATCTCCTTGTCCCATATTATTATTCAAATTATTGTCTTTTAGGCATTTACAGTTATTTACAACCGATAACGAACATTTCACAGTCTACACAACTTTTCACAACAAAGCGAAATACGACACAGTGAATGCCTTTTCGATCTAGACCAGACCGTAATGTTTGTTCGGGTTTTCTATTTCAGTGTATGGAGCTCAGTGAAATATTATATTATAACTTTATTGCTTATCATTGCTAAGCTTTATTTAGTGTAATGTGTCCATAAGTTCCGTTTACTTCTTGTTGCATAATATGTTGCAGAAATAATTACAAAACTGTATTATTTTAATGTGAAGCGAATTTTACATGTTAACATAATCTGTTCGTATGAACATTTTAACTTTAGAATGGAAGCTATTTTGAGGTTCAATAAAAACGAATTGATATTGTGATTTTAATTTAGCACATCTACCTTCCTTAATTGTAGACAGAAAATTTACCATACCACTCCTATGAAATTAGTGTACGTACTATTGTTACTTCGTATCTTAGGTAGTAGATAAATACAGTAATTCAGTACTCAATTGTAGTATTAAAATACAGACAAATAGAATGTGACGTGTGTCATACATGACATTGTTTAATTATAATGTATAATTGTGAATAGCCTATAGGAATACAGTAAACATAACCTATAATTTCCATAAGACAAAATATACGTAAGAAGTGGCAGGGTCTTGGAGACAACTAAATTAGACAGAAATGGGCAACTGGTACAGTAAACATAACCTATAATTTCAACATATCTAAATATTCGTGCGGTGCAACTGAAAATTATTGAATCGTGCATAAATGAATGTACAAGAATTTCGCAATATTTAATCGAAATAAAGGCAGGTATTACACATACGAACAACGTAATTTTCACACCAAAAATAATATTACACCTTAACTCGCAAGGAATCATGTCCGAAGTGTCTCATAATCATTGTTTTAAATTTTATTAATGCAATTATACTACATTTTAGAGAAATATATGTTACTCTTTATGTATTCCAATTAATTTATATGGTTGAAACGCCTCCCTTCGTCGTCGGCTTAAGCGAGTCACATGGTCTGCCTTATGGCCTATATTAGATCACGATGGCAGTGACACAGTCTATCGTTCCTAGTACTCACAGCGCTCCAAGCGGCTAGCAACTATCGCGAGAAATGCAAAAAAAATCATCCCAACCTTCGTGACTGTATATAGTAGAGTGTGCTATTATCACAGTCTACTATATATAGTCGCGAAGCTCAATATGTAGTAAAAATGCAAACATGGGTAGTTGCCCACCACTAGGATCGCTACTATCGCCTCATCATCGCAGATCTCTGTCCTAGCAGACGACAAAATATGTTACACTTTCGTTGTCGTGTTTTTTTGGAAAAATTAACACCTTCCTTCCATTATTGAAATAATAAATGCATAAACTTAATTTATTATTTTAACGAAGTATATTTAATTCCACCATAAACTCGAAGGTACCTGCAAGAAATAGGTTAATATTATTTTTGTTTGTGCAAAACTAACTGAAATTTACTATAATCGCTTCACTCATTCAAGATTATAGCGATAATTAACTATGAAACCAATACATATTAATTTGCATTTCCCTTTACAACAATAATAATGGAAATATGAATTAATGGAGTAACTTACGTGTACCGGTACTTGTAGTGTAGGCTTACGTAGTTAACAAAGTGGGATGAGGTTAAGCAATAATAATCACACCAGAATTGGAAATAAAACGTGATCAATAAATTTTATTGTAACAGACTTTTTCTACGTCTCTAGTAAAGTAACAAATAAAAATAACAAAATTAACAGCTATAATTAAAAACATAACCTTTTAAAAAAAAGTAGGCCTAAGCAATAATAATCCCACCAGAATTGAAAATAAAACGTGATCAATAAATTTCACTAAAACAAACTTAATTTTTCTACGTCTCTAGTAAAATATTATTATTCCAATTATTGTATTTTAGCCATTAACATTTTCATTACAACCAATAACGAACATTTCACAAGCATCAATGTGAAATACGCAACGAACTAGCACTCGATGGAAATACGACACAGTCCAAAGTCGACCGTGGACAGTCTATTGTTTCTAGTTGCTAACCGCTTGGAGCGCTTTATCACGAGATTTGCAAAAAATCACCTCAAGCTTCGCGACTATATATAGTAGACTGTGCTATTACCATAGTGATGTATAAACACAACAGAAACAACATTACCTTACCATTATGAAGCTAGTAGAGCAGGTTTCTTCGATTATCACAATACTGGAAGAAATTACTTAGTGTCTTTTAACAATGACTGATTCAGTTTATGGACGTAAGACTATGTTTTCAGAAAGAATGGGCAGTTCTGGTCGAAATTGTGGAGAGAAGTTTGTGACCCTGTGCAAATTAATTTTTTTTGTGTACAGTATCTACTTAAGTAGGGTAAAGGTGCCTAATCCCGTGATGCCCCTAATCTGTGATAAAATTTCAATTGACTGCCATGGAGTTGTGGTCTCTGACTTTTAAGTTTTTGAAATACCTAACAGATGCCAGATGTCTTCTTTTCAATTCTATTGACTACCCGCCTTTTGAATAGAAGCAGTCGGCTGCAGAAGCTTTTGTTCAGTGAAAGGTGATCGAGCAGTAAGTTTTTCTTTCTCTTGTGACCACTTCTGAAGAAACATTTTATATTTGAAGTAAGAATTAATATCCCATTATAAAAATGATATATTACTATAGATTATAGTCAGCTGAATCAATGTGTATGATTATTTAAACAATGTGAGACAATAACAATGCTACAGGAGCTTTTCCATTTTCGGATTTATTTTCATATTTCTCCTTCCTGTCTCACTCGACGAGTGATGCCAATGTTAAATTGTGAAAACTAATGTCTATGAAAGAAAATAGTTCGTAGAAATAATAACAGAAATAAGTTATAGAAAACATCAATTATAAGTAAAGGGTGCGTCAGAAAGAACGGATGGATTTCAAACTATCGATACGCAACGAGGAGAGAGATATAGTGAGGGGGACCACGACTGTTGGGTCAGCCATAGAATGCAGTTTCAGTTGAGAATATGGTGCTGGTCTGGTGTACAACGTGCTTTCATCGTAGAGACATTTTTGAAAAATGAAGAGTCTGTGATCGCCACTCAGGACTCATTTCGACATCGGATGTCACGCTAGGATTCCAACTCGGAATACAATTTTGCGGTGGGTGGCTTCATTTCGTATCACAGGTTCAACATTAAAGAAGAAATCACCTGGACGAAATTCTATTGCACTGAGATTGTCCGAGGCTACGGTAAGATCTCGCGCCCTGCGACTTCTTTCTTTGGGACCATTTGAAGGCGTAAGTTTGTAAACATCGATGACATACACTGGACGAACTGAAGACAGCGATTCGTGAAGAAATCGTGGCAATTGCACCAGCTATGACTGTGAAAGTGATGGCGAACATCAGAAAACGCCTCGGTGCCTGTATTGAAAGCCAAGGACATCATATGGATAATGTTGTATTCCATAAATAAACTGCATGTATTGGTGAATATGTTGATAACAATAAATTTTTGATTTGATGAATCTTTACAATTTTCTTGCCATGTGAAATCCATCCGTTCTTTCTGACGCACCCTGTATAATAAAATTATAGGGCATATGTTTAACTTAATCACTGCTGTTGTTAGGAATATAAATAATGAGAAATAATTGTGTTATAATTCAATTTATTCAAATTTAATTTTGTATTGAATTTAAATTTCAGTTTATTTTTTATTTTATTACGACGCTTTATCAACAGCTTTGGTTATTTAGCGCCTGAATGAAATGAAAGTGATAATGCCAGTGAAATGAGTCCGGGGTCCAACACCGTAAGTTACCCAGCATTTGCTCGTATTGGGTTGAGGGAAAACCCCGGAAAAAACCTCAACCAGGTAACTTGCCCCGACCGGAATCGAACCCGGACCACCTGGTTTCGCAGCTAGACGTGCTAACCGTTACTCCACAGGCGTGGACAATTTAAGTTTATTTTTTAATAATATATTAGTATGTAATATGTATTCCTGTAGTTACACAAGTATTTTCTATGAAATTTATTACTTAGGCTCTTTTTATATGTTGTAATTTCTTGCTTAATCCATATTAAAACAATATACCACGACTTCAATATGTTTTTCCAAATATACGTTTGTTTTCTGAGCAGTTAATGAGGATTACAGTATTTTAGTATCACGGAATTTGGATCCCTGTCACGGATTTAGGAGCCACTGTATAACATTGAAGAATCATTTATTATATATCAAACTTGTGAAACTGTGGACACTGAATGATGTAAAAACTGTAGCTAAAGATCCAAATAACGTCATTTAGATATTATTTGAAAATTGTTATTACAATTTTGGCATAAATATACACTTTATTAAATGTCACGGAATTAGGCAACCTTATCCTACATAATTTATACCCTATTGCTTGTTCTGCTTCTGGTCATTAATTTGTTTTCTTATTGCATTTCGTATTAATTTTTAATGATTTATTATCACTTTATATTAATAAATAATGAATGATTTTCGAAAGTAAGCTATGCATGGGTAATCCGCAAATACGACAAACCGCTCACGAATAATCCAGAGTATAGTGCACAACTGAACTACCAGAGCTGCTGAATTTCGTTCATGATTGATTAGTATTATTTTATTAATCATGAAATTAGTAAATAATTTATCAATACACAAACTAACAAATAATACACAACAATGCCTCATATAAAGTGAAAATGTACATAAAATTTGTATGACTTGAGGCTGTCCCGGCGTTTGATATAGAATAACTCTTCTCGGGTTCTCAGCCAGGTGAGTTGGAGATTAGCTTCCAAGCTTTCGACGGCTAGCTCTGCCATCTTCTTCGTCCCTGAAGAAGATGGCAGAGCTAGCCGTCGAAAGCTTGGAAGCTAATCTCCAACTCACCTGGCTGAGAACCCGAGAAGAGTTATTTTACATAAAATTTGTCAAAATAACCGAGATACGACGATTTTCCCACTTAAATATTTCAAAGCGTGTTTACCTTTATAAAGGTGATATAAAAGTTATAACCAAATTAATAATGCGTTTGCGTACACAAAAAAAAACTCCCAAAAATAATAGGCCTATACACTTATAACAAATTATTTGATTAACAATATTTTCACCGTTACAATTACACATATATAAAAACTAAATATAAACATTTACATGCAGATAATAAATTTTACAGGAGAAAAAGTTCGTCCAAAGGGCTGGACTCTGGAAGAGTACCCAAAACGCTCATTGCATTTCCACGTTGAATAGCAATACTTAAGCGTTGACGCAAATAAGTAGTGCAACGGCGATCACCAGTATTGGAGATCAAAATTTGGCCGATTTGAGATACCAAAACTTTAGCGTCATGACTCCAAGGACCGAAGGTCTCCACAGCAAAGGGGACAAAGAAATAATTGTCTAAAAGATGAGCAATTTATCGACTTTCTTCTTCACGGCTAATTCAGCAGCAGATGCTGCGCGTCTGGAGGTATTCGGTAAGTGAGATGGAGCTAGAGTGTCAACGTAAGTGGAGTCCCAAATTAAAGATTTTCCTCTAGACCATGGAATTAAGGTCAGACCATCGGGTCGTTTACCATCTGCGCGACTAATACCTGGTGGTTCCAAAAGAGACGGGATGCCAAAAGAAGTCAGAGATCTTTTAATGATATCATTGAGTGATGTATGTCTGGGAATGCGACCCTTGCTCCTCGCACAGCTGAGTGCATGATGGCCGTAAATATCAGCGATTCCCCCGCAAATACATTGGTGTGGCTGGCAGAGTTTACAACCAAGGCGTAAAGCCATTGCGATTTTAAAGGATGTACTATCTATTAGGATGCCGATGTGAGGAGAAGGTAATGCGTGTAACCAAGCTCCAGACTCACTCTCTTGAAGAGCTAGGAGACGTGCAATGTCTTGTTCGGATTAGAAAGAAGAAAGGAGTTTATCTAAAATTTTTTGGCAAAAGATAAGATAAATTAGTTAGATGAAACATAACAATTTACACTATCACACAAAGCGGCGATTAACTCGGAATCGGGTCAAACGATTTCTTGTTAAATATTTTACACAAGGAATTAAGGCAAATGGAACAAGAAAACAGTGTAGACATCTCGTAAGTATTTCAAGTGAAATTAACTACTATTTATAGGAGGCAAAACCAAGTCGAAAATTTGTGACGTAAAAGGATTATAAGGCCGATTGAGTGCCCGAACAGGAACGTGGCCATGCGGTGTGTGGGGACATGTAAATCAGCGCTGGTTGTGGTGGTTTGTGGTTGACTAGTGGATGGCAGGACAGATCTAACTGATCACTTATGCAATTTGAATATATCGCTTCAGGGCAAATCTATGATAATTAGCTATCGAAATTCATGGTATAGGCAGAGGATTTAGACAAAAGCAATGAGTATCGAAACGCTATCTCATAGACAGGAAGCTGTCGTTTTCCAAAATTGACAACGATGTTCGACTTATTTTTCATCTGAGAAAACTGGGAAATACGTGCAGAAACGTGAAATTCTTAGGTTAGAATATGAATCAAGTCAGAGTCCGATTAGAGCATATTGGCTTGCAATGTGGGAGGAAAAGGCAACTAAATAAAAATCCAGGATAACAGAGAGGGTTTGGAATTGAAAGGATTACATCAGCTTCTTGTCTACGCGGATGACGTGAATATATTAGGAGAAAATCCACAAACTATTAGGGAAAACGCGGGAATTTATTTGAACCAAGGACAGCGATAGGTTTGGAAGTAAATCCTGAAAAGACAAACTATATGATTATGTCTCGTGACCAGAATATTGTACGAAATGGAAATATAAAAATTTGAGATGTATCCTTTGAAGAGGTGGAAAAATTCAAATATCTGGGAGCAACAGTAACAAAAATAAATGACACTCAGGAGGAAATTAAACTCAGAATAAATATGGGAAATGCCTGTTATTATTCGGTTGAGAAGCTTTTGTCATCCAGTCTGCTCTCAAAAATGCTGACAGTTAAGATTTATAAAACAGTTATATTACCGGTTGTTCTTTATGGTTGTGAAATCTGGACTCTCACTTTGAGAGAGAAACAGAGATTAAGGGTGTTTGAGAATCAGGTGCTTAGGAAAATATTTGGGGCTAAGAGGGATGAAGTTGCAGGAGAATGGAGAAAGTTACACAACGCAGAACTGCATGCATTGTATTCATCACCTGAAATAATTAGGAACATTAAATTCAGACTTTTAAGATAGTCAGGGCATGTAGCACGTATGGGCGAATCCAGAAATGCATATAGAATGTTAGTTGGGAAGCCGGAGGGAATAAGACCTTTGGGGAGGCCGAGACGTAGATGGGAAGATAATATTAAAATGGATTTGAGGGAGGTGGGATATGATGGTAGAGACTGGATTAATCTTGCACAGGATAGTGACCGATGACGGTCTTATGTGAGGGCGGCAATGAACCTCTGGGTTCCTTAAAAGCCATAATTATATAAGTACAGTATATAATATTATTTGATATACAAAATCTAGGAAAATTTTAATGTATGATGTATAATTTCTGTTCAGGATAACAGAGAGGATTTGGAATCGAACGGGTTACATCAGCTTCTTGTCTATGCGGATGACGTGAATATGTTAGAAGAAAATCCTCAAACGATTAGGGAAAACGCGGAAATTCTACTTGAAGCAAGTAAAGAGATAGGGTTGGAAGTAAATCCCGAAAAGACTAAGTATATGATTATGTCTCGTGATCAGAATATTGTACGAAATGGAACTATAAAAGTTGGAGATTTATCCTTCGAAGAGGTGGAAAAATTGAAATATCTAGGAGCAACAATAACATATATTAATGACACTCGGGAGGAAATTAAACGCAGAATAAATATGGGAAATGCCTGTTATTATTCGGTTGAGAAGCTTTTGCCATCTAGTCTGCTGTCAAAAAATCTGAAAATTAAAATTTATAAAACAGTTATATTACCGGCTGTTCTGTATAGTTGTGAAACTTGGACTCTCACTTTGAGAGAGGAACAGAGATTGAGGGTTTTTGAGAATAAGGTTCTTAGGAAAATATTTGGGGCTAAAAGGGATGAAGTTACAGGAGAATGGAGAAAGTTACACAACGCAGAGCTGCACGCATTGTATCCTTCACCTGACATAATTAGGAACATTAAATCTTGACGTTTGAGATGGGCAGGGCATGTAGCACGTATGGGCGAATCCAGAAATGTATATAATAATAATAATAATAATAATAATAATAATAATAATAATAATAATAATTATTATTATTATTTATTTTAGCTGGCAGAGTTAAGGCCGTAAGTCCTTCTCTTCCACTCAACCAGCAAAAAGTGTATATACATATGCATGAACTTACAAAGAATTCAACAATTTGATATAGATGAGAGTTACATGTATACAAGAGTTATTTACGAATTAAACAACAAAATACTATGAACTATTAATTAAACACTGAAATAAGCTGTGTAGCAGAATTAAGCTAAAATACATAGAATGTTAATATATTTAAAATATTATTAGATAATAGAAAGAGATTATTATGAGACAATTTTGAAAATACAGCACAATCAGGTGATGTCTAAAGAAAAAAGTTAACAGTGTAGTCAGTGATAGTTTAAATCAGTATGATTGGAGTGAAATGCTAATAAGGTTATCTTTTAAGCTGTTCTTAAAGGTGTTTGTTGTCTTGCAGCCCCTAATACTTTGTGACAAGGAATTCCATTGACGCGAGGTGGATATTGTAAAAGATGAGGAATAACAAGATGTTCTATGAAGAGGTATATATTAGCGTGCCACAGATAAGTGATCTGGTATTTACGTCTTGGTTAGAGTATAGATAAGAGAAACGAGACGAAAGGTAATTTGGTGTTGAGGTGTGCAGAATTCGAAAGAGTAAAGACAAAGAGTGTAAGGTTCTGCGTTCTTTAAGTCGGAGCCACGAGAGACTTGCGAAGGACGATGATATGTGATCATATCGTCGGATGTTGCACACGTATCTGACGCACATATTCTGAGCTCGCTGTAACTTGACTGACAGTTCAGAACTTAGGTCACTTAACAAAACGTCACAATAATCGAAGCGCGGCATTACTAGGGTTTGTACTAGGGTAAGTTTTAGTTGCTGGGGCAAGAAGTTTCTAAAGCGACTCAAAGAGTGAATGGAGGAACAGATTTTTTTTATTGTTTCATTAACTTGAAAATTCCAACTTAGATTATTATCAAAAAAGAAGTCAAGATTTTTTACGACAGATGAATAAGGGATTAGCGTGTTGTGAATAAGGGATTAGCGTGTTGAGTGTTAGAGTTAGTTAGAGTGTTAGTTGGGAGACCAGAGGGGAAACGACCTTTGGGGAGGCCGAGACGTAGATGGGAAGATAATATTAAAATGGGTTTGAGGGAGGTGGGATATGATAATAGAGACTGGATTAATCTTGCTCAGGATAGGGACCAATGGCGGGCTTATGTGAGGGCGGCAATGAACCTCCGGGTTCCTTAAAACCCAGTAAGTATGAGGTATAATTTCTGCGGTAAGAAGAGGGTAGGTTAGATACGTGGTCATCATAATCGCAAAAGTAGAATGAAACGACACTTAAGAACATCAATTTGAAATTTAAACAATCAGTAATATGTTAGAGAATAAGACAATCGATATCACTGCCAGAATATTACCATACCGCACCACTCCATGGCCATAACGTTTCATAAAATATTGTAGGAAAGTGAGGGGATGCCGCGCACTTAGGAATAATAATATTGTGACAAAGTGTGGCACAGAAATGGAAGAAATCGTGGTTGCAGAGTAAATATTTGTCAAGCATGCACTCTGAAAGTTGTAAAAATAGAATCAGCTGCTTGTAAATTCAATGTAGGAAGCATTCTGTAAAATTGTGACTTTCTATATTCACCGGAATAATGCCATCCATGGTGTGTTGTAAACTTCATGTGACAAGCGTATAAGGCAGAAATTCTAGGATAGAACATTTTTATATTTTTGTGCATAGCGAAGATACAGAAATCTATCTATACTAATAATAAATCTGTAGCAGAAATTTTTCTGGTAATTTTCGATTTTCCAAAAATAATTGGTCATAACATATATAATTAACCACCCTGAAACCGAAAATCGCTTTTTTGAAATTTTTGTTTGTATGTCTGTCTGTCTGTCTGTCTGTCTGTATGTTTGTTACCTTTTCACGCGATAATGGCTTGACCGATTTCGATGAAAATTGGAATATAAATAAAGTTCGTTGTAACTTAGATTTTAGGCTATATGGCATACATAATACATTATTTGAAAGGGGGGTTATAAGGGGGTCTGAATTAAATAAATCGAAATATCTCGCTTATTACTGATTTTTGTGAAAAATATTACATAACAAAACTTTCTTTAAAAATAATTTGCGATAAGTTTTAGTCTCTGAAAAAGTTTGATAGGACTGATATTTAATGAGATAAATGAGTTTCAAAATTAAAATAACTGCCATCTAAGGCGGTGTAATGAAATAAACAAATGAATTCGTCTATAAGGGGCCTTGGTCAACAACAATCGAAAGCTATGAATCATATCCTACAGAGAATGTTTCTGTGTTTCTATGAAGTAATATCGGAAGCCAAATTAACCGATTTGTGTAATTAATTATTATTTCACCATTGGAAAGTGTAGTTTCTCTATATGGACATAATGCTATAATGTTATTACAGTAACTTCGGAGTGAATTGAGGACAGGTAAGATTAAAATAGCTTCTTATGCACAAACAACTTGATAGGCTATTCTGTACAATCGTTTCCTGTATTTCTTAAAATAATGTTTATCTCAGAGAATTAACGAACAACGAGAGTGTATTGATTTAGTATGCAGTAATAATATGTTAGCTTAGCATTCCATTATTTTATAATCCAAATTTTAACTATGCTCAATTGAATCGTGTTAAAACACATAAAATACATATGCATTAAATGCAATGCAAAAAAATTGGGTAATGAGCCAAGCAGATTATGTTGCGCTGTTGTAAAATAAAATTTGTTCCTCCTGAGATTCAAGAGCCCCCATAACAATTTAAAAACTTACTTATCGGTGTACATCCGTTATCAACACATTTTTATATAATATAATATAATATAATATAATATAATATAATATAATATAATATAATATAATATAATATAATATAATATAATATAATATAATATAATATAATATAATATAATATAATATAATATAATATAATATAAGTTATTTGAAGGGTTCAGAACCATAGTGGCCCAAGAGCCATTTACTGAATACGTAGAAAACAAGGGTTAAAATTAAGTTATCATAATTCAATGGAAACATATAGCAAGTAAAATAAAGTATACACATTAAATCTAAATGATATGTCAATCTTCATTAAAGTATGGATGCATGTAATAAAAATTAAGAAACATGTTGAAGGAATTGTCATTGCACCAAATGAGTGGTACTCTGGACCAAAATGATCGCATTTTAATATTTTAAATACAATTTAAATTAAGTAACATATTAAACGATTTATCCTTCTATCAAACACGAATGTTCCCTGGATCAAACGTCCTATTTTAATTATGTAATTACTTTATATTTATTTCTAACTGGTGCAGCGGAGCGCACGGGCACGGCTAGTATATATTAAAACACATAAAACCTTATCATAATAAGTCGAAAAGTAACTACAATATTGATACATGATATCAGTTCTGTAGATGTACGGTACCTTATTATTTTTTATATCGGAACGTGTATTATATGTATTTATGGTCGACCATGCCGAAATGTAGTAATTATACACCTGGTAGCAGTCATTTAATGCATTTTATTAATGTACACCTACTCATTAAAGTACAGGTGTTTTCAGCCAATGACAACTCAGCTTACATGTGTTCAGCCAATGACAGGTCAGCTTTCTACCGTTATAAAACCGCAAGTATCGATTATTCTCGGATATGCAATCGAAAGAGAATTAGCGAAAAGTCACGGAGGCTGGAAATCCAATACTGTCGCAGAAGGTTATGTTCTGTTACTATAATAATTAGCGTTAATTGTAAATAATATTCAAATAAATTCAATTTGTCATCTCGTTTTTCAATGTCGAATTCCATAATCAAGGTTATATCAAGTTTAACGGGATTACATCAAGGCCAATGACATTATTGTTCATCGGAAAAAATCAATACTTTCGCGTCTGCGCACATCTCACAATTCACGACCTAGAACAAGGTCACTTCCAATCTTGTCAGATACAAATAAAATGTATACATCTGAATAATTTCAAGTTATAAATATGGTCGAGCACAAAAAGTCGTATGAAACTTGCCTATAATGGTAATTAAGAAGCTCGTATGAAAATTATGAAACTCGCTTGTGCTCGTTTCATAAACATCCATACTCGCTTCTTAATTACTATCATTATAGGCTCGTTGCATAATGTACTATTATGCTCGACCATGCCGAAATATAGTAATTATACACCTGGTAGCAGCCCTTTAATGCACCTCATTAAAGTACACCTGTTCATTAAAGTTCAGGTGTTCAGCCAATGAGAAATCACCATTGTACCATGATAAAACTACAAGTATCGATTATTCTCGGATATGCAATCGGAAGACAATTAGCGAAACGTCACGGAGGCTGGAAATCCAATACTGTCGCAGAAGGTTATGTTCTGTTACTATAATAATTAGCGTTAATTGTAAATAATATTCGAATAAATTCAATTTGTCATCTCGTTTTTCAATTCTAAATCAATTTCCAGGTTACATCAATATTAATGTGCATGTTATTCTCTAGATTATATCAAGGTCAATGACATTCGTTCCTCGGAAAAAATCAATGCTTTCGCGTCTGCGCACATCTCACAATTTAGAAGGTCAGTTCTGCTCTTCACTTAGATAAACATAACATGAATACTTATGAATAATTTCATAGTTAGAAATATGGTCGAGCATAAAAAGTCGTATGAAACTTGCCTATAATGGTAATTAAGACGCTCGTATGAAAATTATGAAACTCGCTTGCGGTCGTTTCATAAACGAACATACTCGCGTCTCAATTACTACCATTATAGGCTCGTTGCATAATGTACTATTCTCGTGTTAAATTCTATCGTACCTGGTTAACATTTTTCGGTCTTCTTCAGAACTGGTAATCAACAGTGGAAATAGTGGAATGATGGAACAATAGGAATAAATAAATGAGCGGAGAAATAAATAAAAACTACTACTGCCATCTAGTGGTGGAAGAGAGTAATAAATAAGTGGGACCAATTAAACTACTATTGTTTTCTAGTGGTGTTACTTCGTGCATTTTTCTTGAATTTTCTTGAGGTCCTGTTCGACTATAGGTAGCCATATGTCCGGAAGAATGAGACTGGGTTGGCTAATTGCGTTATCCGAAAAACTCATATTATGTGCGGCTTCCTTGTGCTTCCTCTGAACCAGAGAACGCTCGGTTTGTATAGCTCGCGCAAGAAACGATTACAGAAAACCAATGGTGGCGTTGCTGTCTTTGTTGACGTGTGTATATAGGCACGCCGATGGGGGAGAGGTGCGAGCCGATAGATGTACTATCTCTTCCAAGAAGATGAACAAATGTGGACATCGTTGTGGAAATAAAGAACGTAGCAAGAGAAAAATTCCAAGCTAATTAAACGCGCAACATATGTTTACGAATGAAATAATAATACCGTGCGATACAAGACACGTATTCACATGCAATGGAACAAACTAAAGTCGTAATGTAACTATCACAACTAGAGATGGCCGATATTTCACAAACCGATATTTTGTCACAGGTATTTTTTTGTCACAGATAAACTTGTGACTGATGACGCGAAATATCTGTGACAAAATATCGCTATCGGAATCTGCTCCGTATTCAGTACTCTGTGACTGTTGCAACGTCTGCGACTGATATTTTCTCCTCTACGTCGTGGGTTTGCGCATGCGCATGATACAATAACAGCAATCGGGCGGTGGTATTTGATTATTGTTTCGTGATATTTTGTTCAATATTATTTTTTTTCAAAGTGATGACGTGTTGCAAAGTTATTAGCGGCATTATAATAATATAATCATGAATCTAACATTTTGTTTTCATATTAAGTCTGAATAGGCCTATATGTTTTATAAATATCTTATATATATTCCCCCGAGATCTTCACACTTTCATATTACTGTGAATATATATTAATGTATAAGTATTTTCCACTCAATTTTTACGCAGTAACAATTTTTTTAGTTATACTATTAATTACAAACAGAATAGTTACAGGAGCCTACATTATTTTAATAACTTTACATGTACTTCTCTCATTTATGTATGATCCAGTTTTAATGTATAGCTCTAACACGAACAGTGCAGGGTAGTATTAACTAAAATAATTAAACTTAAAATAAAATTATTTGTAATAAGTTCATTACCGGTATGTTGTTTATGGTTATTAACTCTTAGGAAATCGCACAGTGCTTTCTAACATTGGTACTCGTGTGGGGTGTTATTTCACCCAATTAATAGGCCTAATCAATGTTCTAAACTTGACATTTAGTTGATATTTATCTAGATATTGTTAAAATCATCAACTTGCAAGTAATTTTCAACTTTTAAATATAATAATATGGGGTAGTTAGCAAAAATTGTCAATTTTATAAATTCCAAAAAGATCTGACATCTAGCAGACACTGCTCCAACAAATCGTTCTCATTGCCCTTGCACACTTTTAAAATAGACCTACACTTACACATAAATGGGATAATTAATTACATTTGAAAATAAGGGGTATCAAACGTAAATCATGTTAGTTCACTCCGTGTCACTGAACGTTATGCTCTTCCGAACTTTCGAAGCATTTCTCACAAGCCGACAACAGCACCTATAGAATTAAAACCGAACGAGATAAAACTTATTTGGCTAAACTAACATTGAGGTAGTTTCCTTCGTATTCCCCTTATACACCTTGCATATACGAATCTGTGACAGGTTAGGTTTGGTTAGTTTAGGTTTTGTTATGCCTTAGATATACGATCAACTGCATCTCCACAAACAATCAAATTCAACGATTTTCACTTCCGAAATCACCGAAACTACCTCAGCGCTAGTTTCACCATCTTATTATAAATGATATAGTGATTACACGATTTAAAAAAAAATAATAATAATAATAATAATAATAATAATAATAATAATACCATTGGTTACCAATACTTTATCTTGTGTAAAATCCTGTCTGAACAACTTGTTCTGTAATTATTTTCTATTGTTTTCCGAATACTTAAGTTTCGTTAATTTTTATTCTGACTCAATATTATAATGTTAATGCACGACTTAAAATAATTTATCCATTATATTATATACAATAAAAAGGATCAATTTTTAAAACGATTAGGATAATCATATAACCTCAATTTCTCCATACCCAACTACATTTAAAAATGATCAACTGGTTCAATATCCATAATATAACCTCTTGGTACATGAGGTTAACTTTTTACATGTTACTGTTCAGTTAGATTAGTATTTATTTGTTAATGGTACATGTACATAATTTATTTGTTGGATTTTCCCATATAAACCACTGAAATGTGGCGTGTATAGAGAAATCGTATTCACATTGCACTGCTCTTCAATATTTCCTGTTAATTTTTATCGGTGTGACAAAATATCGGTATAATTCATGCATATTGTCCTAGATCATATTATATATGATCTAGGATATTGTGCTTACTTAGCGATATAAAATATCGGTGTGACAAAATCACATATAAAAGTTACAGATATTTAATTGACACAGTCACAGTTGTCACAGATACTTGAAAATAGCGTTTAAGCTCAACTCTAATCACAACGCAAGACTGATTCTATCGATGTCATTTCTCTTCCGACTGTACTCTTGAATATCATTCAAGTTATCTCGTGACCTTTCCTATCGTCCGCTCCTCCTTATCGCAATGTTTGATTCGCATTCCTTCCGTCGGTAATCCGTGCTTGCGAGACCTATAACATGGAGATTTTTTCCGACTTTATTCTGTGCCCATGCGCAGATTGAAAGCTATGTTGGGCTATTCTGGATTTGTCTATGTGGCATTGTTTATTGTAAGGAAGTTAACAGAAACAACTTTCTCAAGATCTGTTGAAAAAGTAAAAAATTGAGAATTAGATTTATATGTATTAATTGAATCCGTAGGAAAGGGAATTGCAATTGTAGGAACTATATATTGTCAAGAACTAGTAGAGATGATGAAATCTGAATAAAGTGGGTCAGGCACTGATGAAGTATAAAAGCTATTGTGCCTTCTGATATACGTAACAAGTATCCCAAGAACTTATTAACTATCCCCACTTGTAAGATATAAGAGCGATATTTCTTGCTTCGTTCTTGAGAAAATTGCATTCCTCATTACAGTTTTCGCTCTACTTATTTCGTTTAAAATGATGTTATTAACTCGTCGAATTTTGTACTAAGAGCTTTTAGGTGAATTTCATAGTACAAAGAACATTATTCTCCCAACTATCTTAACAAAGTTGAAAATGTACCACATATTTCCCTTCCAACGATCCAAGCCCGGAATCTCTTTCTACATATTCTCATTTTCTTAATCATCCCATTTATCTTCATATAATCAGCTCGCTATTATTTTAACGCCAGTGCTACAAAGTTTTATGTTTGCCATTTATGAACACAAATGATGGGCCACTGGATCGTAGATCAAACGGTGCAAGAGGTGTTAACAAATTACAAACCCTTGCTTTTTCTATATAGATAGATGTTAGGTGTCAAGTCTATTTGACCTAAAGCACTTCACAAGCCAAAATACAGGTTGGGTCATAAGTATGTTTGGAAAACGCCTGAGCGTACTTCTGGATCAAAAATAAGAACAATTCCTTATGCGAAAATTTGACGGAAAAAGAGGTGTAATTGACGCAAGGAAACTAAGGAAAATTTTGCGATTTGAAGAATTTAAAAAATGGTGTAAACTGCCACAGAAGGTAAAGGAGTCAGCTGATATCAAGACTTCACTCCCGCAAACAGCTGGGTCAGACATCATACAGGCCTTTCTAGCTCCGAGTGGAGAGATGAGCTAAAGATGACCGGTAATGTAGCTCCTGTTGAAACTTTGGCTCATGTCTTGGGTTCATGCCCATTTGGCGAAACTCTTCGTAACAGCAGACATAACAAAATCAGGTCTGTAATCGCAACATGAATTAAGTCCAATGGCTACACTACCTATGAAGAAGTCCATGGAATAGCGGATACTGGAAGTCATCGGCGTTCAGACCTGGAGAGATAAAAGGTTATATTCTGGACCCGAGAAGGTTAATCTAGAGAAAAGGAGCATTTATGAACCCACTATCCCTTATTACAAAACATCATATAAACTCAGGGATATAGAAGTCATCGAATTAATGGTGGGCGCTAGAGGAACCATAACAAAACAATTTGTGTTATTCTGTCATAAATTTGGAGTCCCAACAACAACAATTAAAGAAAATTCTATGATAGCTTTGAAGGGTTCTCTGCAGATTTTACGGTGACATTTGTATTCCAATTCAAATTACAGTTGAATTTTCTCAATCTATTTTGTTCTGTATTTTTGTAAATTTTCATTATGTGAAATATTATCTACTGCAAAGTTTAGTTTCTTGTAAACAAATTTCTTGTAAGACATTTTAAATGTCATCTTAAATGTTACTCTTTAATATTCTTTGTCTTTGGCAACCTCACCAAGTTGAGGAAGATTGAATTGAATTATTGGAGAAATGGTCATACTTTGTTTTTGTTCTTTTTCGTTGTGGCAGAAGTACAGTACATGTTTGGAAACTTGCCATTTAACGTTTACAAAAGGTGCTCAATGTGTCCCCCTCCATTGTTTACACATGCCTGGGCACGACGTACACACGACTGGCGAGTTCGCTCAAACACCATGTTGTCATCACGGATCAATTGTCATGCATTTTCAACACGTTACAATAGCTCCTCTGCATCATTGACTGGTGTTGCATAGACGACAGCCTTCTCCGAAGGTAAAAATCTAATGGGGTGAAGTCGAGTGATCTGGGTGGCCAAGGTACTGGACGACTGCGTTCAATCAAAACAAGAACAATGTACTACTGTCTTGTCACTGTGTTGTTTGTAAACAAACACTGGTACAAAACCAAAACAAAGCAACACAATAATATAATCAGATACTTATGAAAACTAAAGTCGCTATTTTTTCCCTAATAAAAGCATTTTCCGTCAAATTTTCATATAAGGAATTGTTTTTACTTTTGATCCAGGAGTACGCACATGCGTTTTCCAAACTTACTTATGACTCACCCTGTATATCTCCGCTATTTTTACTCATTAATGGATATATTTCTGACTTATGTTATTATAATGAGTGAATATTTTAGATCGCTTTTGACAGTGTTTCGCAATAGAACCCTCTCTTTTCTCCCGGCATTCCGTTCTTTTTATCTGTCACAGACACAAGTTAGTCAATGGGTGAGTGAGTTAGTGAGTGAGTGAATACCCTTTATGGAGATAGGCACAGCTGGGGACTGTCCTCGCATTTATGCCGCCTGGGTGGGTCCATTGTACTACCCGGAATGGAATTATGTGCATACCCCTAGACCTCCACGCTACAGATTCCTCACGGTCCGCCTCCGAACTCCTCCTACAGTCTACAGGATTCTTTTACCATCCCGCGTAGGCACCGCAGCGGATCCTCAACCCTGGTTCCACGAGATACCATGAGCACAGAGGAGAGAATCCACGGTGTAAAGCACTACCACCAACAACTAATGACCGCATATCTCGAATGGCTGCCCGTAGTCGACTCTACATCGGAGGAAGCACGAAATATGGGAAAGAAACGGAGATAAGAAAGGAAATGTAATTATGATGGCGAACTGAGTTCGAGGTCCGATTGCCCAGCAATTCTGCTCCAGTTGGCTGAGGGAAAACTTCGGCAGGAATCTCAACCAGAATTTGAACCCCGCCTCGCTTGTTTCATTGTCAGATATGCTGTTACTCTACAGCCATGGAGTGAGTGAATGAATGGGTGCATGCATAGGTGTGTGAGTCCATTTGTGAATCGATTATTCAATCAGTCCTGTCTTCATGTATATCTTGACAAAGTATTTTTGTATTTCTGTAGCATTCACCGAACTTCAAACATTCACTAGGCGCCATTCCCTATATAAATTTCACAAACTGCACATCAACAACATATTCTATTCAAAATAAAATATTCTGTTCATGTTAATTTTAATTTCTTTTTCTTTAACGTGTGTTGTTTTGAGGTTAAAATCTCTATAACAAGCCATGCAAAAAATCAGTAAATATAACTATAAGCCTGTCATCTAACACAATACTCGGGAACAATCTGAAAAGACACTCATACACGTGCCATCTGTTGCTATAGTCGAGAACATGCTGAAAATACACTCATGGTCACCGATTCATTATCAGTAAAGTAACAATGTAAGATGTTTGTAGAAACTCAAAACTCAGACATTTAATTATGGTCGAACAAAACAGTCATACGCATCTTCCTATAATGGTAATTAAGACGATCGTATGAAAATTATGGAACTCACGTCTTCATTTCTACTATTATAGGGTCCGAACCTGTGGAGTAACAGTTAGCTCGTCTGGCTGCGAAACCAGGTGGCCAGGGTTCGATTCCTGGTTGGGACAAGTTATCTGGTTCAGGTTTTATCCGGGGTTTTCCCTCAACCCAATATGAGCAAATGCTGGGTAACTATTGGTGCTGGACCTCGGACTCATTTCACCGGCATTATCGCCTTCATCTTATTCAGACGCTAAATAACCTCAGATGTTGATAAAGCGTCGTAAAATAACCCACTTAAAAAAACTAATATAAACTTATTGCATAATATACTATTAATGTTGATTCTATTTTGTCGAATTCGTACAGGAAGTTTTTATGTAGGTTATTTTACGACACTGTATCAACATCTTAGGTTATTTAGCGTCTGAATGAGCTGAAGGTGATAATGCCGGTGAAATGAGTCCGGGGTCCAGTACCGATAGTTACCCAACATTTCCTCATATTGGGTTGAGGGAAAACCTCGGAATAAACGTCAACCAGGTAACTTGCCCCAATCGGGATTCGAACTCGGGCCACCTGGTTTCGCGGCCAAACGCGCTAACCGTTACTCCACAGGTGTGGATATTTAGGGTAATATTCCTTTAAATATGAGAAATTATTAGCCTATATCATCTAAATTCGTGAAGTCCTAAATTGGTGTCTCAGTTAAGTATACCAGGACTTGTATTATATGGTTTCCATCTGGGAGAAAATCTTAGAGACGTAATCAATAATTACTGATCCCTAACTGAACTTAAGAAAGTTTGAGAAAGAAATTTCTAGCATTTTACGTGAGGATCTGATTTTCAGAAACATATTCTGAAGTTGTGAGACATGCAAACAGGTATCTGATCATCATTTAGGGATTTACTGTAAATACTGAGTACGGAACAAAACTACGAAAGCGAGTTTCAGTTCATCTTCAGACTGGACATCCCTATCAATAAGAGAGACAAGCCTTGCGAGGGCTCCATTCAGCGACTGGCCAGCTGGAGGTCTAGTAAAACTAAATTAATAATTACACAAAAGTTTCCCGGAAGTTAACAGAATTCCTCTTCTAAATTCAAGATCATAACAGAAAGAAGACCAATCATGGGCAACACATTTAAATATTTATAAATCAAAACGTCTGAGTGAAAGTATAAGAATAAAGAGAGAAGTATATACAGGCTGGTTTAGGAGGAGTGTAATTAATATTTTATGGGGTTGGTAGTATTGACTATTCTGAGTAAAGAATTAATATATGCATGTCTTCAATTTTAAAAGGACGTGGAGATACAGCTGTTTGGATGCCACGTGTAACAAGAGTTGCAAGTGGCAAGAATGAATGAATGGATGAGTGAATGAATGAATGAATGAGTGAACGAATGAGTGTGTGAATTAATGAGTGAGTGAATGAGTGAATGAATGAATGAATGAGTGACGGACTGAATGACTGAATGAATGAATGAGTGAATGAATGAGTGAGTGAATGAATGAATGAGTGAATGAATGAGAGAATGAATGAATGAGTGAGTGAATGAATGAATGAGTGAGTGAATGAATGAGTGAGTGAATGACTGAATGAATGAATGAGTGAGTGAATGAGAGAATGAATGAATGAGAGAATGAATGAATGAGTGGATGAATCAATGAATGAGTGAATGAATGAATGAGTGGATGAATCAATGAATGAGTGAACGAATGAGTGAGTGAATGAATGAATGACTGAATGAATGAATGAATGACTGAATGAATGAATGACTGAATGAGTGAATGAATGAATGAGTGAATGAATGACTGAATGAGTGAATGAATGAGTGAATGAATGAATGAGTGAATGAATGAGTGAGTGAATGAATGAGTGAGTGAGTGAATGAATGAGTGAGTGAATGAATGAGTGAGTGAATGAGTGAATGAATGAGTGAATGAGTGAGTGAATGAGTGAATGAATGAGTGAATGAGTGAGTGAATGAGTGAATGAATGAGTGAATGAATGAGTGAATGAATGAGTGAGTGAATGAATGAGAGGATGAATGAATGAGAGGATGAATGAATGAGTGAATGGATGAATAAGTGAATGAATGAGTGAATAAGTGAATGAATGAGTGAATGGATGAATGAGTGAATGAATGAGTGAATAAGTGAATGAATAAATGAATGAATGAATGAATGAATGAATGAATGAATGAATGAACTACATTTATTGCTATATGAAAGATACAAACATATGTACACATGATCCCTTACACGAACCTCTAAGGTCATTCGTGCTATAACCATGCTTACTTTGAATCTTCAGAAAAAATATTAATAAAATAATAAAAGTAATAATACAGAAATAATAATAATAATAATAATAATAATAAAAATAATAATAATAGTAGTAATAATTGTTATTATCATTACCGAAATCATTATTATTATCATCACAATAATTATAACTAATGCAATTTCATGCCAAATTTGAAATGATAATACAAATAATAATTAATATAAATGTAATATATGAAAAAAAATACAGTTAGACAAAAGAACATATAAGTATGCACACTTTAAAATATACATAAAAGTAAAACAAAATGCAATTAATTCAGAAAGGTAAATTAATTAATGATAGCATTTATTACTTATTTGCATGGTATCAATATATTTCAATGGCGTTGTTAGCAGAAGAGGATATGATATTAAAGGATATGCTACTGGAGCTAAAAGACAGCTGTGAGCAGTATGGGTTGAATATAAATGCTAGTAAGACGAAGACCATGGTCATAGGAAGAAGAATAAAGAAGGTAAAATTGAGGATTCTAAATGGGACAGTAGATCATGTGGACAGTTTCAAATACTCGGGGTGTACTATAAGCAGTAACATGAGCTGCTGCCAGGAAGTCAAAAGGAGGATAGCAAATAGCTTTTGATATAAAAAGGAGCATCTTCTCTGGAAAAGATCAGGAAGGGATTAGTGAAGTCCAGTTTATATAAAACTACCGGGTCATTTTATTTTTAATAATATTTCTAATATTTACCTGACTAAACCATTGGATTAACGGTTGATAACCGCAAACACTATGGTATCCCCTTCCACTACCGAAGTTTGATGATACTAGTGTATTTATTATTATTATTTTTTTATTATTGGGTTATTTTATGACGCTGTATCAACAGCTAGGTTATTTAGCGTCTGAATGAAATGAAGGTGATAATGCCGGTGAAATGAGTCCGGGTTCCAGCACCGAAAGTTACCCAGCATTTGCTCGTATTGGGTTGAGGGAAAACCCCGGAAAAAACCTCAACCAGGTAACTTGCCCCGACCGGGATTCGAACCCGGGCCACCTGTTTTCGCGGCCAGACGCGCTGACCGTTACTCCACAGGTGTGGACCTATACTAGTGTAAAATACAAACAAATTACTTAGTAGGTATAAGAGGGAAGTAAAGTAGTGAATCCATTTACGTGAACTAAAAACTATTACGATTTTCAGTTTGATAATTTTCGTTTGGTTTTTATTTACTCAAAATACAGTACAGTATTAACAATAAGTGTTTTTACTCATTAACTGAATCATTCAGACGAACGTATTCAATATGTGATATATAATTTACTGTCTACAGCACATTAGCATACAATATGGAGAGTGCATTTAAATTGAAAAATTATCAAAATCTCGATATTTAAACAAATTGTTGAAAATGATGGCCGTTCATTTTTATACGGGCTTCAGTTCTTTTGTGTGCATATTATCGAAAACGTTTTAAAGCATATCTTCTGAAATTGCATGTATTGTTTCTGGAATATAATTCTTTAATTCTTCTATTGTTATACGTTATTTTACGACGCTCTATCAACAGCTTAGGTTATTTAGCGTCTGAAAGAGATGAAGATGATAATGCCGGTGAAATGAGTCCGGGATCCAACACCAAAAGTTACCCAGCATTTGCTCATTTTGGATTGAGGGAAAACCCCGGAAAAAACCTCAACCAGGTAACTTTCTCCGACCGGGAATTGAACCCGGGGCACCTGGTTTCGCGGCCAGACGCGCTCACCGTTACTCCACAGGTGTGGACGAACTTAATATACCAGTTCAGAAATAATTATAGGAATAGTACAAATGAAGCACCTCAAGGTGAGTTGGAAAGATTTCACTGCTCGGAATTTAGTAGCGTTCAAAAGAAAGCAGCATTTTCTTACTGCGTAGAGTAGGTTCAATTTCTACTTAATCATTAAAAGAAATGCTTCTCTCTTCTTAACTTTTACAATCAACTGTCTAGCTTTTATAAATCAGTTAATCTTTAAGTACTTTGATTTTTATTGTATTTGTAAATTTAATATGAATTGTAATTTACAATTGTAATTGTATTGTTACTATTGTAATTGTAATAACCTGGTAGAGGAGAAGAGAAGGCCTCATGGCCTTATCTCTACCAGGATAGATAGGTAGGTAGGTAGGTAGGTAGGTAGGTAGGTAGGTAGGTAGGTAGGTAGATAGATAGATAGATAGATAGATAGATAGATAGATAGATAGATAGATAGATAGATAGATAGATAGATAGATAGATAGATAGATAGATAGATAGATAGATAGATAGATAGATAGATAGATAGATAGATAGATAGATAGATAGATAGATAGTTAGATAGATAGATAGATAGATAGATAGATAGATAGATAGATAGATAGATAGATAGATAGATAGATAGATAGATAGATAGATAGATAGATAGATAGATAGATAGATAGATAGATAGATAGATAGATAGATAGATAGATAGATAGATAGATAGATAGATAGATAGATAGATAGATAGATAGATAGATAGATAGATAGATAGATAGATAGATAGATAGATAGATAGATAGATAGATAGATAGATAGATAGATAGATAGATAGATAGATAGATAGATAGATAGATAGATAGATAGATAGATAGATAGATAGATAGATAGATAGATAGATAGATAGATAGATAGATAGATAGATAGATAGATAGATAGATAGATAGATAGATAGATAGATAGATAGATAGATAGATAGATAGATAGATAGATAGATAGATAGATAGATAGATAGATAGATAGATAGATAGATAGATAGATAGATAGATAGATAGATAGATAGATAGATAGATAGATAGATAGATAGATAGATAGATAGATAGATAGATAGATAGATAGATAGATAGATAGATAGATAGATAGATAGATAGATAGATAGATAGATAGATAGATAGATAGATAGATAGATAGATAGATAGATAGATAGATAGATAGATAGATAGATAGATAGATAGATAGATAGATAGATAGATAGATAGATAGATAGATAGATAGATAGATAGATAGATAGATAGATAGATAGATAGATAGATAGATAGATAGATAGATAGATAGATAGATAGATAGATAGATAGATAGATAGATAGATAGATAGATAGATAGATAGATAGATAGATAGATAGATAGATAGATAGATAGATAGATAGATAGATAGATAGATAGATAGATAGATAGATAGATAGATAGATAGATAGATAGATAGATAGATAGATAGATAGATAGATAGATAGATAGATTAAATAAATTAACAAATAAATAAATAAATAAATAATAAAATTGAAATCTGTGAAATAAGGAAATCATTAAAAACGAAAACGTTGTTAAGAAAGTTGAATATTAAAAAAAAATAGTGGCAAAATCGTGTATAAATCCCCTTAGACATAATAAGCACATTCTTTATCACGCTGAAGGAGAGTGCTAAATGGGGCGGCTAAGAGTAAGACGGATATATTCAATTAGCCTCGAAACAGGGCAGTGATAATTCAACCTTGGCAGAAGAGGAGGGAATTGTTTCAATATTTCCTTGAATAAAATACCATATTCAAAAATATAATTCCATAGTATCATAAAGTTATTCTACGGTATGCATTCACAATATATTTTTCTTTTTCCGAGCCCGGATCGTTGTTTAACCCTTAAATTCGGAAAGTATCCTATCGGATACAACAGGTTAATGGGCTTCTATGCTATAATCTTATATATATATAATTTGAACTGGTAATGGAAATTACGGGAAAACGGCCTAACGGGTTATTATAAATGACCCCTCATTTTCAACCTTGGAACCCAAAGTTTTTCATAAAAATAGTAGTTTTCAGTGAAATGTTAATTTTTCTGTAGTAATGTCACGAGAGGTCTGAGATCTGCCGATAAATCCACGAGCGAAGCGAGTGGATTTATCTGGGAAATCTCAGACCTCGAGTGACATTTATTAAGAATATTTCGTGAATAAAATAAAAATGTAAATAATATATCCCTAAAATTCGATCACAAAATGTTAATAATTGTATATTTACGAATACTTAACCTATTCAGACATTGTGAAGTTGAAATAGATGAATATCGATTACTGCAATAAAGAAATTCTATGTTATTATTCAGTAATGCCAATTGCGAGAAGCGAAATGCAGGTTTAACAATGTTAATTACATGTACTGCACTTTTCTCTTACTATTATAACATAAATACATTTTCATTATCTGCCGAAATCATGAATTAATTTAAAATTTTATAATACAATTATAGCAACCTAATTAATACATTAATTAAATGAAGAATTGTTGAAAACGCATTTATCTAATCTGAATGAAGGAATGTAATTTTTTTAAATAGCCTACAATGGACATGGAATTAGAAGATGAAGATGTATTTTGTAGGCTACAATAGGTAAGGTTACCTGTGTGAGCAGGACCAGTGTCAGCTGTGCCTTATTTCGACCGTTACTACGTGCTACAGGAAAGCATTTTTTATAGCTCGACAAATGCATTCTCGCTGTAGTGTGTAACAGAACTAAAGCTGCATCTACACAGTTCAATATTCCAGTCGCGTATGCATGCAATCTGGGAAGAATATTGAAAGAATCAAGTTTTAAACGTACGTTAAACTAAGATGCATGAAGATTTTGTGTCTATATTGTGCGTTGTTTTGAACGTCGTCTTCACTGTGTAAATATATTAATTAATATTAAATATTAATCTTGCATTCATTGCTTTAAAGTTGAAAGAAAAGTTTAACCGTGCAGCTGTATCTTAATGTATTCATGATCCTCAATTCACGGGGAAACAGTTGGCGACACGACTAAACAAAAGAACGACCATGCGATAAATTGATAGCGATAAATCTAGCTGCAAAAATTATCGCAAAGTCTGACTGTGATTGGCTGGAATTCAAAATTTCATTACACTTCATTGGTCGAAAATGGAATGACGTCATATAAACGAAATAGTAAACATAATTTTCCTATTTCTTTAATCCATCTGTCGTCAGTAATTGCATTTCAGAATAAAACAAAACACACACTACAGTAAACAATATTACACGAAGGCCATGATCTGCAAGAATGCTGACATATTTAGAGCTAAAATTAAATTTGTTATTAAAAACTTCACGACTTGCTAAAACAATTTACAGGTCTGATTCTGCGGTGTGTAATTTTCTGTACAGCTGTGTATTGGATATTAAAAACTACAAAACTTGAGGTGGTTTGATGACATTATAACCATTAGAAATTAAATATTATTAGAGTTAATGGCATGAGGTGACTGTTTTTCATTAATTATACATATCAATGCTATAGTAATGATATGAAAGGGAAATGTTTTGGGGTTATATAAGTAGATGTAAACAATATCTTAAATTATATCTTGATTTCTATAATTTACTGAGTGGCGGCTATATAGTATACATAGTATAAGTTACTGAAAACTATATAACTTAGTCAGAAAATAATATTGTTATTAAAAACCTTTTATAGTTATTAATCAAGTGGGGTTGGGTCTTTTTTATATATTTAATGGCGGTGTGGTGTAGATATTTATATACGTGATTCTCTTCAGTATTGGCTCGAGAGAACGCAAGAATTGGAGTTCCTAAGGAAAAGCCAAAAGGTATTACTTACTGATAAAATAAAAGATCTACAAGATTTTGTAGTCTCCCGATCATTTCAGCAAGCTCTCTTAGTAGGATAAAATGATTTTACTCTCTACATTTCAAGTTTACGAAACATGCAGCAGCTATACCAAGATGCTATGTCTATTATTCGAAAGTATAGCAAACCTGATTTTTTTTTTTTTTAACTTTCACCTACAATCCACAATGACCTGAAATAGCTATTGCTTTACTCCCACATGAAAAACCGACTGATCCTCCTGACATTGTTACTTGAGTTTTCGCTTTCAAACTAAAAAAACTGATGGTGTATAGGTTAAGGAAAAAGTATTTGGCATAAAAAACCATTCAGAGGGAATATGTTTCACTACTACAGAAGCAAATAACTTTCAGAATGTCTGGTATTCTTCAGATATACTAATAATAAATCTGTAGCCGAAATTTTTCTAGCAATTTTCGATTCTCCAAGAATAATTGGTCCTAACATATATCATTAACAACCCTGAAACCGAAAATCGCTTTTTTGACATTTTTGTTTGTATGTTTGTCTCTCTGTATGTTTGTTACCTTTTCACGTGATAATGGATAAACGGATTTCGATGAAAATTGGAATATAAATTAAGTTCGTTGTAACTTAGATTTTAGGCTATATGGCATTCAAAATACATTATTTAAAAGGGGGTTATAAGGGGGCCTGAATTAAATAAATCGAAATATCACGCGTATTATTGATTTTTGTGAAAAATGTTACATAATGAAAGTTTCTTTGCACATAATTTTCGATATGTTTTATGCTTTGAAAATGTTTGATAGGACTGATATTTAATGAGATAAATGAGTTTTAAAATTAAAATAACTGCCATCTAAGGTCGTGTAATGAATTAAAAAACAAATGACTTCGTCTATAAGGGGCCTTGGACAGCAACAATCGAAAGCTATTAAACATAGCCCACAGAGAATGTTTCTGTGTTTGTATGAAGTAATATCGGAAGCTAAATTAACCGATTTGTATAATTAATTATTATTTCACTATTGGAGAGTGTAGTTTCTCTAGATGGACATAATGCTATAATGTTATTACAGTAACTTCTGATATAATATAATATAATATAACATAATATAATATAATATAATATAATATAATATAATATAATATAATATAATATAATATAATATAATATAATATAATATAATATAATATATAATATAATATCTATACTAATAATAAATCTGTAGCCAAATTTTTCTGGTAATTTTCGATTTTCCAAAATTAATTGGTGTTAACATGTATAATTAACCATCTTGAAACCGAAAATCGCTTTTTTGAAATTTTGTTTGTATGTCTGTCTGTCTGTCTGTCTGTCTGTCTGGATGTTTGTTACCTTTTCACGCGATAATGACTGAATCGATTTATATGAAAATTGGAATGTAAATTAAGTTTTTTGTAACTTAGATTTTAGGCTTTATGGCATTCAAAATAGTTTATTTCAAAGGGGGGCGGGGTTATAAGGGGGCCTGAATTAAAGAAATCGACATATCTCGCTTATTATTGATTTTCGTGACAAATATTACAAAACAAAAGTTTCTTTAAAAATAATTTCCGATAAGTTTTATTCTATACAAAATTTTGATAGGACTGATATTTAATGAGATAAATGAGTTTTAAAATTACAATAACAACTCCATCTAAGGCGCTGTACTGAAATAAAAACAAATGACTTCGTCTATAAGGGGCCTTGGACAACAACTATCGAAAGGTATTAAACATAGCCTAAGAGAATGTTTCTGTGTTTGTATGAAGTAATATCGGAAGCTAATTAATTGTTTAATTATTATTTCACCATTGGAAAGTGTAGTTTCTCTAGATGGACATAATTCTACAATGTTATTACAGTAACTTCTCAAACATATAGCAAGTAATATAAAGTATACACATTAAAACTAAATGATATGTCAATCTTCATTAAACTATGGTTGCATGTAATAACAATTGAGAAACATGTTAAAGGGATTGTCATTGCACTAAATGATTGCTCTCTGGACCAAAATGACCGCATTTTAATTATTTAAATACAATTTAAATTAGCCTAAGTAACATATTAAACGATTTATCCTTCTATCAAACACGAATGTTCCCTGGATTAAAAGTCCTATTTTAATTATGTAATAACTTTATATTTATTTTTAATAGGTGCAGCGGAGCGCACGGGTACGGCTAGTTGAAAATAAAACTGAAAAATGTTTATTTGAACGTCTAATGAACTTAGTTTGCAGCATTTGCTGCACAAGCTACTAGTTTTAATAGAATAGAAAAAAATTGGTAGGAAAATTAAAATTCCACAATACTATAATATTATACAAATATAAAATATGGATATTGCGATAGTTGTTTTCTTTACAGTCCGACACGGTTTAATAAACTAGTGTGGGAAATGAAGTTTTGCCAATTTAAGGGTTAAAATCGAATAAGTTCATATTGTATTTTTAATTTAACCTCTGCTTTGTATTCTGGATCCTAGTGGTCAGCCGTAGATTTCGGCCAGATGTCCCAAATTGTGGAATCTGTTGTAAATAAAGTTTCTATCTTGCAGCACGTAGTATATTCTTAATACCAGATGGAAAATTAAAAAGTTAATTACAATAGACTTATTGTTGCAGGGTTCTGTTCAAAGAATTCAGAGAGAGAGAGAGAGAGAAACTCATCCGGCCTTAATTAAGGATGACCACGAGGATATGGAAATGAATAGCAAACAAATATAATTAATTAAATATGAATAGTGTTATAAAAATAAAGTGTAATAATTAAGCACCATTGATTATCAATTATAAAATAAAATCTTAGAAGATGACTAAATTATACTGATAAAAAAAGATTTTATTTAAAAGTAGCATATCCTTAATTAAGGCCTTCTGAGTGATATAAATGAAATTGTATAATCTGCAGGGAATTTTTGAGAATTTGCGAGATGATTTTTTGAATTTCAAAAGATGATATTGATAATTGTTTTAAAAAATGATATGTAAATTTTGGTAAAGAACTCCGAGCACCAAAAAATAAACCTGTCACTGACCAATTGAAGAGAGGGATGTTATACTTGGCACTAAGGTAGGGAATTCAAGGTTCATAAATGGCCCTCTTCTCCTGATCAACCTGATGAGCTTGGTTTAGATCTCTCTCCATGCGTATAGTTCGATCTATGATAATAGCCTTTTGTTGTTGCCTGTTTATTGCTATTATATCCGCTCTTCTGTGAGAGTCATCTCAGAAATGCAGCGGACCTCTTCATGAACTTCCCAACCCTTGTTCCGAAGAAGACAGGCGATAGCTCCACGGACTCTATGATGCCTGTTGTTACGCAATAACTCTCCTTTCCGACAAAAGCCCAACTTTTATTTTACGTACGAATGAAAGAACAGTCATCGTCACTTTTGACCTTAACATCAGACAAAAGAATTTAGCATAGAAATTTACAAAGGATTGCTCTTTGGAGTTCATTTTAATTATAATCTTCCGCCCGAGTCTTTGTCACGCCCGCCGCTCCGGTGAGATCTTACATCAGGACGTTTCATAAAAAATCGGTGCGCATTTATTCTTCTGTCTGGGAGTGATCCATCCAATCTTCCCGTCTATTGATTTCTCGAGAGAATGAATTGGGCTATTATGGTTTCTCTCCTCTACATTCTCACTCTTATATGGGAAAAGTTTTCGTATCCTATAAAAAGATTAGATATCTTATTCAATTCGCAAGGGTAATCAAGTGAAATACAAATTAAACAATTATTTTTTTGGTGTAAGAACAGGCTTTATTCTTACTGGCGAGTAAATCTCTCAAGTTTCTATGTTAATGCATTCACACGCATTCTAAAAGCTAGCGTAATTTGAAAAAAAATAGCCTCATGAAATTGATACATCTCATTATCCGTTTTTGGATTTCGTAAGAATGCAGTTTTTCTATGAAGGTGTAAGCGATACGAGAGTTTATATTTTATTAATTTCAATTTATTAGCGGAGTCCAACGTTGTGAAGTAAGGATTAGCCTGCCTGATAGTGAACGTGCGAGCCCGGGTTCAAATCCTGGTTAGGACAAGTTACCTGGTTGGGGGTTTATCTTTACCACTTAGTTTTACGCTATAGTTGGCCAATGCAACAATACGAGAAAAGGCGTAAAATATTTAAGTTAAGATTAATTTCTTTAGTCCTACAGAATATATCTGTTTTGGTAACAATAACCAGCGTAAAATATTGACAACATTATGCATTAAAATGTAAAACCAATTGTAATGCTTTTTATTTAAAGTGACAGAGGATTTACGTGGTACAGTCATTAAGTTCTAATACTGAGCGCATAGTGGCGTTGTGGTGCACTATAGCGCATAGGTGGCGCCATGGTATGATACCTTGTCAGTTAGTCTCTCGACCCAACAAGAGACAGTTGAGTGCATGCACTGTAAGCAGAACTACGGTCTTTGTTGTGACGGTGATTTGAATGCGCGCGTCGGAACTCGAGTATGTTGCAGTTTGAGCAACGGGCAAACGTCACGTTCTGTCAGAAATTAGGCGAAACTGCTATAACCGATCATAACTGGAGACGAAACATGGTGTTTCCTTTACGATCCGCAACTGAAGCGACAATCCGCCACCTGGAAAACGCCGTTATTTCCACGACAGAAAAATCCGCAACAAGACAGGTCAAAAGTCAAGGTGATGCTTTAACAGTTTTTTTTATTCAAATAGAATTGTTCACATAGAATTCATCCCACAAGGTGCAACTGTAGACAAGCTCCTCTACAAAGAGATTCTTGGCCGTTTAAGCAATTCAATTCGTAGTAAGCGTCCTGAGCTTTGGCATAGGAAGAATTGGCTGCTGCTACACGACAACGCCCCTGCACATCGCTCCATCCTTGTCCAAGAGGAACTTGCAAGGCAACAGGTCGCTGTTTTACCACACGATCCGTACTCACCTGATCTCGCACCATGCGATTTTTTTTCTCTTTCCCCTCCATGAAATCAATCCTAGGAGGGCGTAATTTTTATGCGGCCGAAAAGGTCATGACTGCCACAAGAGAAGCCGTACGGCATCTTCCTGCCTACATCTTTCAGCGGTGCTTCCAGCAGCTACACCAACGTTGGAAGACGTGCATAGCGGCCAACGGCGACTATATTGAGGGAGGATGTCGATCTGTTTAAGTGTGCGCCGTATCACGCGGCATCTTCTGAGACATCCAGATTCTTGTGGGTGCCTACCATTCAGGCGTCAGTGTCAGAACTTAATGACTGTACCACGTATAAACTTCTTCCATAGTGAGACGTCTTCACTCCTGGTACCTATGTAATTAACTTGACAGATCTTAGTACTTGTCCGTAGCACAACCTCTCTTACACACTACAAATGTAACCAGATTATTGTTAATAAAATGTTTATTAAAATAAACAAAATATTTTTATAACATCGTAAACATCACAGTAACCTATATAAATAATCTGAACTGGTAATGAAAATTACGGGAAAACGGCTGAACGGATTTTAATTAATAATCTATCATTTTGAAGCTTGGAATCTAAAGAAATACGGAAAAATAGTAATTTTCAGTGAAATGTTACTTCTTCTACATAATTTCCCTGTTTTCCAAAATCCATCTGTCTTCAGTTTTGAGAAATAATGGCTTTTCAGAATAAAACAAAACACACACACAGTACAATAAACCATATCACACGAAGGCATGACCTGTAGGATTTCTGACATATTTTGAGCTCAGATTCTCTGACATCATAATGCCAATATGTCGATCTTCATTTGTGTAATTTTTTCTTCTATATTGGACATTAAAACTACAGTATTTACTAAAAATAATTTACAGATCTGATTCGTGTGTAATTTTATGAATACAGCTGTGTATTGGATATTAAAAACAACAAAACTTAAGAATGTTTGAAGACATTATTACCATTAAAAAATAAATATTATTATAGTTTATGCCATGATGTGAATATTTGCAACTAATTATACACATTAATGCTATATGAAAGTGAAAACTTTTGGAATTATGTAAGTAGGCGTAGAGAATATCTTAAATTACATCTTCATTTCTATCATTTACTTATATATATATATATATATATATATATATATATATATATATATATATACGTATATCTGTGTCTGTGCTATTGAAAACTACAAAACTTACGTAAGGTAACAATATTGTTATTAAAAATTAAATATTTTTATAGTTATTAATCAAGAGGTGTGAATCTTTTTCATGTACTTAATCGCGGTGTGGTGTAGATACTTCTATGCGTCATTATCTTCGGTATTGGCTCGAGAGAGCGCAAAATTTGCCGTTCCTAAGGAAAGAAGGTATTACTTACTGACAAAATAAGAGGCCTACAGAATTTTGTAGTCTCTCGATCATTTCAGCAAGATCTCTTAGTAGGATAAAATGATTTTACCCTCTACATTTCAAGCTCTACATGCAGCAGCTATACCAAAATGCTACGTATATTGCTCGAAAGCATAGCAAACCTGACTTTTACAATCCACAATGACCTGAAATAGCTATTGCTTTACTCCCACATGAAAAACCCATTGATCGCTCTAACATTGTTACTTTCGGTTTCGCGTTTAAACTCAAGATACATAGGATACATAGGTTCAAGAAAAAGTAATTGGCATAAAAACTATTCAGAGCCGGAGTATGTTTCATTATTATGGAAGCAAATAACTTTCATAAGTCTGGTATTTTCATTGACTATTACACTTTTACTACGTCAAACTACTTTCGACCAATAAAACGGTACGAAAGGACATCTTTCAACCAATCATGGCTGCTTATCGCACAATTTTGTCGCCTCCCTAGCATTTGTTTAATTTTATCGCGTCCCTAGCATTTGTTTATTTTTATCACTACCCTAGCATTTGTTTCTTTGTTTGCCAACATTTCAAACTGCACTGGTCTGGCCGTCAAAAAACAGAAAATTACAAACCACTCCAGTCGATGCACATCACTTTCAAATATGACTCGCATTTTGGCATTCAAGAACAAGAATTAATAAAAATCAATGGTCATATATGAAGAGCACCATTCGGAAATCCTGAATGAGTTGAGGGATACACCGTGCACACCAACGAGTTCACTTCTTTTACGCACACGTCCAATATAACATCAACTGAACCACCAAAACATTCAAATTTGAAAATTGTACTTTCAATAATTGTTTCTTTTAAAATTATTAATGCTTATTTTTTATTTCATCATCGTTAATTAAAACGTTTCTTGTTTATTTCATCATCCCTAATTAAGACTTTTCTAACACTTGTTTATATTATTTAGGTTATGTTTGTTATAGCTTCTGCTATATATTATGGATATTCACGTAACAGAGATTGTTTAATACTAAGATTTATTGAAAATCATCTGTCAAATGACGTTGATTACTGGGATCCAGATGATTGAAGTGAAATGCAAATGTTTTAATAAAAATGAAACTGAATCAACAAAGCCTTCTTGACTAGTAACAGTCCGCAGAGTTCAATGATGATTCCATAGTTGGCACAACTGATACCGGTAACAAGAAAACAGTCATAAAACACTACTGCCATCTAACGTAATGTTGAGATGGTACAATAATACATTTGAAGACAGTTGTATTTTCGTAAGCCAATTAATATTTTATTGTATTGGAGTACTTTGTTACTTCTAATCTTTATACACTTTCTTCTAATCGTGTAATAGTCAATTAAATCCCACTCGAGTTTTGATTTTCTCTAGATAAATCAAAAGCTCTAGTGAGATTACTGTTGAAAATATATCTGAAAAATTTTTATTTGAACTTCTAATGAACTCAGTTTGCAGCATTTGCTCCACAATCCACTAGTCATAGTGTAATTTAAACAAAATTATCCTGCTGATTTCACAGTAGGAGAAACCCCATGAAGAGCAATGCATTTTCCTAAATGTCACATTTCAGGGCGATGTTAAAACAAATAGACCTTTAATACCCACGTGTAGGAGTTTTCTATAGAGTAACTCGATTTTAAAAGGTCGTCTTGAAAAACGAACAGAACAAAAATTCCTGTGGAACAAAGAAGAATTGAAATGCCGGAGGAGGTGTGGCGTGCAACATAATTCAAATAGCTGTCGAGAGTTCCAAATGTTTTTTGGCCAAACAGAGATCCTTCCATAGGAAGGTCACGTAGTAGTCTGCATAGGAAACGATAATTTTTATCTGGTGTGTGGGTGGACTAATAGTTTGAATCGAGCTGCTCGTGGATGTGGGAGGCAAGAAGTTCCCAGTCACACGGTAACCCTCTAACCCACCTCCACAAACTCTAAGTAGTCCAAACATCTCCCATACTCGTTGTTTCGCAGAAATGCGCGAGTGTGAGAGAATTGCGGCCCCTATGGTTTCTCATTTTTTCGTCGTTTTGTTGAAGTCGCAGCGTTCTGTCTGCAATATTGACGTGGGCGGCCAGGATTCGACTACGATAATTACAGTGTTTCGTTTTACTCTGTTTTACACTGCGATTTAGCCTACTTTGCTTCTAGTCATAAGCGTAGCTGACGGAAAAATTTTACATTGTACTACACTTCCAGCGAGACACGTCAATAACAAGAGTTATATCTATACTTCATGCAATACGAATATGTCAGCAGCTATCTACAATACTGCAGCACAAACTAATTTCAATGAAATGTTTAGTTAACTTCCTTGTTTTATACACGGGGTGTCTGAATCAAGCAGTTCATAATTTTTTAGACATCACGCACATGACCTCTTTTATTCGCACCTCTTCCTATTCATCCTCTTTCACAGTGTCAGTTTGTCGCCGGATTGCCGACCGGTTAATCAATTTAAATTAAAATTAAGAATTACATCCTTTTACATGAAATTAAATTGTGTTAGCCGATTTTTACTGGTTATTCTGTGTGTATATAAATTGTCATTTAGGCCTATCATAAAGTAGAATCAGGATATGAATTGTAAGTAACTTAATTATGTATTATGTTCAGTTAATATTTCATTATAGCCCGTGTAAGCTTGTTAATGTGCATGAAATTTATTTTTATATTTAAGTATGACTTTACTATTTTTGTCATTGTCTCATTATGTATTTTACTTCTGGTAGTGTGGAAGAGAAGGCCTCATGGTCTTAACTCTACCAGAATAGACAGACAGACAGACAGACAGACAGACAGATAGACAGATAGACAGATAGACAGATAGACAGATAGACAGATAGACAGATAGATAGATAGATAGATAGATAGATAGATAGATAGATAGATAGATAGATAGATAGATAGATAGATAGATAGATAGATAGATAGATAGATAGATAGATAGATAGATAGATAGATAGATAGATAGATAGATAGATAGATAGATAGATAGATAGATAGATAGATAGATAGATAGATAGATAGATAGATAGATAGATAGATAGATAGATAGATAGATAGATAGATAGATAAATGAATGAATAAATTAATTAATTAATTAATATATAAATGAATGAATAAATAAATGAATAAATATATAAATGAATAAATATATAAATGAATAAATAAATAAATAGGCAAGTAAATAAATACATAATTGAATGAATAACTGAATAAATGAATGAATGAATGATTGATTGAATGAATTAATGAGTAAATAAATAAATAAAATATATAAATAAATAAATACATAAATAATTAAATAACAACGCAACACTTAAAGGTAGATACGTTTCGTCATTGAAATTCTCTAACTGGTAGCGCTTGTATATAGTTTTAATAATGACAAACATGGTAAGAGTGGTAATAGGAAGAAGAATAAAGTGCATTAGATTTGCTGATGATATGGCGTTGTTAGCACGAGAGGAGATGATACTAAGGGATATGCTACTGGAGCTAAATGACAGCTGTGAGCAGTATGGGATGAAGATAGGAAGAAGAATACGGAAGATAAACTTGCTAATATTCTAAATGAGGCAGTAGAGCAAGTGAACAGCTTCAAATACTTGGGTGTACTATAAGCAGTAACATGAGCTCCTGCCAAGAATTCAAAAGGAGGATAGCAATGGCAAAGGAAGCTTTTAATGGAAAAAAGAGCATTTTCTGCAAACCTCTGGAAAAAAGAACTAAGAAGAGACTATTGAAGTGCTTTGTATGGATTGTGGCATTGTATGGGGCAGAAACATGAACATTACGACGAAGTGAAGAAAAGCGAATAGAAGCACTTGAAATGTGGATATGGAGAAGAATGGAACTTTTTTTTAGTAGATTATTTTACGACGCTTTATCATCATCTTAGGTTATTTAGCGTCTGAATGAGATGAAGGTGATAATGCCGGTGAAATGAGTCCGGGGTCCAGCACCGAAAGTTACCCAGCATTTGCTCATATTGGGTTGAGGGAAAACCCCGAAAAAAAAAACCTGAACCAGGTAACTTGCACCGACCAGGAATAGAACCCGGGCCACCTGGTTTCACGGCCAGACGCGCTAACCGTTACTCCACTGGTGTGGACTTAAAACATATGGGTTTAATATTATATGCCACATACGAGATACACACTAATAGATTCACCTGATGATAGTACATTATACTGTATCATATTTCAGATTTTCATCAGTAACGTTTTGTGACGTAGAACGAATATTTTCAGAGTACAAATACTGCTTTTTTTTTCTGAACCGAAAAGGAGTTATTTCTTTCGATAAAATGAAAATACTTATTGTCGTTTGTTGTAATGAGGGTAGAATCATTATTGTATACCTTGCAAGTTATTTTTATATGAAAAAAAAAGAAAAGATGGAAAGAAAAAAGTAAGAGAAAGAGAAAGAGAAAATGCCGCCCCCCAGAAAATTGCCGCCCTAGACAACTGCCTAGGTTACCTAGGCCTAAATTCGGCACTGGCAATGACTCTTTTCAGAACAAAAATATACCCGATTTTCGCATAGGCCTACGGCATAAATCTAATTTGGTTATATTTATCGAAAAAAGGCCTTGAAAACTTGCAAGTAGTTAAAGCCAGATTTCTAAAGACATCTCTGAGAATATATATATATATATATATATATATATATATATATATATATATATATATATATATATATATATATATATATATATATATATATATATACAGAATCACGACTAGCTCACGATCTTGCCCGGGAAACCTTCTTCATCGAGGATGTTCGAACACAACTGCTGCTGCCAACTTCAGAACGAGCGGAAGAGCTCCTGCTCGAACGAAGAAAGAAAATAGACGAGATCTCGCAGTAGTTTTTCTCAACAGATGCCATGATAGATAGAACAGGACCAAAGTGTAACTGTGGGTTCCACAAAAATACACACACTGATACCACAGTTTAGTATATACAGTTGAGAAGCTCAATACATAATAAATATGCACCAGATAGTTGCTGACCACCAGGATCGCTACTATCGCCTCAGCACAGACCCTTTCCCGAGCAGACGATAATGTATGTTGGGGTTTTCTATTTCAGTGTATGGAGCTCAGTGAAACTTTATTGCGTATCATTGCTAAGCTTTATTTAGTGTAATGTGTCCATAAGTTCCGTTTACTTCTTATTGCATAATTTGTTGCAGAAATAATTACAAAACTGTGTTATTTTAATGTGAAGAGAATTTTACATGTTAACATAATCTATTCGCATCAAAATTTTAAGTTTAGAATGGAAACTATTTTGAGGTTTAATAAAAAAAGAATTTATATTATGATTTTAATTTAGCACATCTACCTTCCTTAATTGTAGATAGAAAATTTACCATACCACTCCTATGAAATTAGTGTAGTGTGTTACTTCGTCTCTTAGGTAGTAGATAAATACAATAATTCAGTACGTACTCGATTCTAGTATTAAAATACAGACAAATTCAATGTGCGGAATATCATACATAACATTATGCTTAATTATAATCTATAATTGCGAATATAGAAATATAAGTTAAATATAGGAAACATGGCCTATAATTTCCATACGGCATAACATACATGTAATGGCAGGGCATTGGAGACCACTAAAATTAGAGACAGAAAGTGGCAACTGGTACAGTAAACATAACCTATACTTTCAACCAGGGGCGGCTTTCTAAGGGGGGCTGCGGAGCTGCAGCACCCCCAGACATTTGTGGCTCTTGTATCGTTTTATGTTGTGAAATACATTAAAAATTAAACAGTCTCTATTTAGCTGCTCGAATTAAAAAAAATTCTCTCTCATTGACATGCACGCAATCGTTAGTGAAGTCACTCCCTCCCCTGGAGATGCCAGAGCGAAACGAGAGGCAAGGACGGATTGGTGAAGCCACTTCCTCCCCTGGAGCTGCCAGAGCGAAACCAGAGACAAGGACGAATTGGTGAAGCCACTTCCTCCCCTGGAGCTGCCAGAGCGAAACCAGAGACAAGGACGAATTGGTGAAGTCACTTCCTCCCCTGGAGCTGCCAGAGCGAAACCAGAGACAAGGACGAATTGGTGAAGTCACTTCCTCCCCTGGAGCTGCCAGAGCGAAACCAGAGACAAGGACGAATTGGTGAAGCCACTTCCTCCCCTGGAGCTGCCAGAGCGAAACGAGAGACAAGGACGAATTGGTGAAGCCACTTCCTCCCCTGGAGCTGCCAGTCTCGTCTCGGATGCTTTGCGCCTTAATTTTACCCTTCCTCCTGCTAGCCCCTCGCCGTGAATCCAGAGTTTGCAGACGCTGCAAAATTTGTAGCAGCTTGTCAGTAGCGCGCAGTTTTAAATACATTTTCTTTAATGTTGTGAGTATAACAAGTGCAACAATGTTTAATTCTGTACAATATTTACAGTCTATCCGATTCACTACCTTAACAATTCAGGAGAAATGTGAAATTAAGTGCCCATCAGTTGAATTTCATAATGGAAAGAGCCGCTAAACAAAATAGCCTACAAAGCTCGTATATCTTTTGCTAATGTATCCAGTATCCCTGCTTTCTTCTCTCGATCTCCACACAGCCAGTATTAGATTAATGTGTTTCAAAGACAATTCCATCAGCTGGGGCAACAAGATGGAGTTTTAAAATAAGAACAGTAACATAAATGTTGTTCATGAGAAGAAGGAGCCATTGCTAGAATGTTTTCAAACCATGATGGAATCTGAAACATCTAACATCACAGTAAATGAGGCAAGCGCCCTGGTGCGTACTCTTGAAGATCCTGAATTCAATTTCTGGCTCAGTTTTTTTCATTTAATGATGTATCATCATGTAGATATATTATACAACCAACTACAACATCGCCAGTTAGATATTTCTAAGGTTCAAATCTGCATATGAAAAATTAAATTATGGTTTATTTCACGACACTCGCAACTGCAGAGGTTATATCTACGTCGCCGGTGCGCCGGAATTTTGTCCCCAGGATTCTTTTAAATGCCAGTAAATCTACTGACATGATCCTGGCTCATTTAAACACACTTAAATGCCATCGACCTGAGCCGGAATCGAACCCGCAACCGACTATGCTGCCGAGGTCGACTCTGCATATCAAGCTTTGTTAATGCCATATAGACAATACGGAACAGTGCACAGTTGAGCAGCGAGATCTGTGAAAATGAAAACCCTAAAAATCGTCGTAAGGTCGAAGGGATTCAGACAAGGGTTACGGCAGCCAAGGAAGTGTATGACCTCATTTTCACACAAGCTAACACCCGATTCCAGTTCATAGATCATCTGATATTATCTTCTCTTCTGTGTCAAGAAAATTTTGAATGCTACAAAAGCTCATTTCCTGAAAATGACCTAAATGTATGTGAAGCTTTTTCCAATGTTCGATAAAGACAAACTAAAAACGGAACTCACTGTGTTGTATGAGAGACAAGAATTCAGAAATATTAGTGAGACAGTCAAGCTCTTACAGTTTCTTCTATCTGAGAACTTGCAGGCCTCATTTTCAGAAGTTGTGAAACTACTACGCATAGCTATGACAACTTCCGATCCAGAACGTTGCTTTTCGTGTTTGGAGAGAGAAAAGTCCTATCTTAGAAATACGATGAGAGAAGAGAGACTGACCGCATTAGCTATGTTTTCCATTGTAAAGACTATATTAAACTAAACGACATATCGGATTTTAATAAGAAGATGATTCCAAAGTTTGCAACCTACAAGACAAGGCGCATGGAACTAATCTTTAAATAAGGTAAGTGCATGGTTTATTTTTCTATGCAGCCCCCCTGAATTCAATACCCACGAGCCGCCACTGCTTTCAACATATCTAAATATCCGTGCGATGCAACTGAAAATTATTGAATCGTGCATAAATGAATGTACAAGAATTTAGCGATATTTAATTGAAAGAAAGGCAGGTATTACACATGCAAACAACGTAATTTTCACAACAAAAATAATATTACACCTTAACTCGCAAGTGAATTATGTCTGAAGTGTCTCCTAATCATTGTTTTAAATTTTATTAATGCAATTACACTACATTTTAGAGAAATATACGTTACTCTTTATGCATTCCAACAAATTTATATGGTTGAAACGCAGCCCATCGTGATCGGGTTAAGCGAGTCACATGGTCTGCCTTGCGGCCTGTATTAGATCACGATGACAGTGACACAGTCTATTGTTCCTACTACTCACAGCGCTCCAAGCGGCTAGCAACTATCGCTAGAAATGAAAAAAATCATCCCAAGCTCGTAACTATATATACTAAACTGTGATGATACTTTTTTTCTGTTAGTCGTATTGAATGTTTCAGTGGCATCATTTTTCTGGTCAAGACTTGATGTGCACATATTTCCACAGGCTGAAGCATAACCTAATACGCATTGAATTCAATGTGCTGTTTTGTGAAACCGACTTACAAACGTCTAACTCCTATTACAATGTGCAGTGTGGAACGTATATTTCTTGATATGACAATATATCACAAACCATTGGTAAGCATGCTCATAGCTGGCAGTTCACCAGATACCAGCATTTATATCCCCTGTGAGTTCTTCACGCTTTTATTGTATTGTATTGTACTGTGTTGTATTTATTAACATTCCATGGTATTCATACATTGCTTCATAGCTAGAATATGGAACAAGTCAAAAAACTTAATACTATTATAAAGTCTAAATTTATAGTCACAGTCTAGATGAAATATATACAGACGAGATTTACAATATAGTCTACTAGTACAACACAAAGTTTTAGTATCAATTTCCATGAAGCGTTATTGAATGTCATGAATTCACCTACAGAATAGAAGGCGTGAGAAATTAGGTACTTCTTTAATTTGGCCCTAAATAATCTTATGTTTTGAGTTTCATTTTTTATATCGATAGGGAGGCTATTAAAAATGTTTACTGCAATATAACGCACTCCTTTTTGATAGCACGATAGACTTGCCGATGGAGTATGAAAGTCATTTTTTTTTACGTGTATTTATGCTATGAACTGTTGAATTAGTTACAAAGTTTTCACGATTACCATTAATGAAAAGATATACTGACAAGCCATGGGCATTATTTGTAGTTTTTTTTTTTAAATAGTCCTACAAGATTCCCTAGATTTGGCACCACTATTATTCTAATTACTCTTTTTTGTAATTGAAATATATTGTTACTATCTGTGGAATTTCCCCAGAATATTATTCCAAAACTCATTACCGAGTGGAAGTATGCAAAGTATATTGTTTTACGGTAGTGATATTAACTATATTTTGCATAGTTCTAATAGCAGAACAAGCTGAATTTAGTTTGGGGGTAATTTCTTTAATATGATTTTTCCAATTTAACACATTATCGATTTTTAAACCAAGAAATTTGGTTGTTGTTGTATCTAATAGGGATCTAAGTTATTGCGCTAGAAATTTGCGAGGTTGAATTTGGACAGAATTTAAATTGAAATATGTTAGTTTTGTTACAATCTAATACTAATTTATTGACTGAGAACCAGTCACATATTTTGAAGAGAATTTCCTCTGTTGAAGATTGGAATGTGTTGGAGTTATTGGCTGTAATTACTATACTTGTGTCATCTGCAAATAATATGGGATGACCTATATCTTTTATTAGGAGGGCAAGATCATTTATGAACACTAGAAAAAGTAGGGGACCTAATATTGATTCTTGAGGAATTCCATTATTAATAGTTCCCCATGGCGAGGCAAATTTCATTTATGACTAAAGATTCACAAATAAAAATGTTGTGGCGTGCAGAGAGTCCGAATACTTGTGTACTGCGCACATGTTGAAAGGAGATGTAATATTAGAAACTATAAAGATTGATATTAATGAAAAATTATTATTCAAACTTCAAAGGACTTTTTAGATATATACAGCTTATAACTTGCTAAAGATACAAATAAATGTTTAAAATGTTTCAATTTTATAAATGCTTGAAGGAATCACTAATATATTTTTAAGGTTGAATAAAATATAAAGATCGTGTGATCGTGTGTTGTAGAGCAAAATTTTATTTTCATGCCAGAAACTGCAGTATATCAGAGTTACAAATATTTCTAGGTAGCCAACGTTATTTAGTATATTGTCTAATATTGACTATAGATTTTTTTAAATTTACATGGTTATCATAGCTGAAATTAACACTTGTGTATTGTTCCTATATGATACTAATGGAAGGAATAAGTATAAGATACTTGCATGTATTTCTTGAAACCGCTAATTTGAAATCGAATCTAAGATAAATAAATTAGGCCTAAATTGGCTAGGACAGAACTAGGGATGTTAAACACTAACAGTCTTACTAATAAACCGTGTATAGTTTTTAAACGAGACTTATGCAGAGTTGAACAGAAAACTTTACTCATAAACCCTGCATAAGCGATGGATGTATAAACAGGTTGTAACTGTACAATGGGAATTGCTTTGCAGTAGTTATATACACGAAACCCCTTGTTTAAGCGTTGTATATAGAGAAAAAATGGCCGCACCTCTAACAGCTGTTCGTATCGATTGTCATTTTACGATGATGGTTGCCTTGTAACCACAGAAGAACAAACGAAAGAGCAGAAAATAATTAGAATAATATTGCTGTAGCTTGTACTCTTTGACCAAAATATAGTGTGGTAATCGATTAGAGCCAGTTATACTATCGATACTTAACACGCCACACAAGAGCGCTCTACCGGATGCAATAGAGAACCTCAGATATTCTAGTACCTTTCGTAACGAAGTAATGACGAAACTATGACGTAGCTGTGTAGCAGTTATACTGTTATACACAACGTATGTAGTGATTATTAGTAAGGAATTTACATACGACTTATAAAAGAGCTACTCATTGTATAAGTATAAGACAGTTAAACGTCTGTATATAGAGTTTTTATTAGTAAGACCGTAAGATTATTGTAGAAATGGTATAAAGAAAGCGGGTTACGAAATATTATCCTTGAATGTCACCGTCACAGTTTACAAAGAACGAGAAAGGTAGGCCTACTAAACTTAGTGACAGCGATTTCTGAGCTGGCCGCATGAAAGGAGAGAAACGAATATATAGAAATAATTTTCAACGTAAGAATGGCGGTGTGAAAGTGAAAGTTGTGCTGAAACTATGGAATAAGTCATACTATTTTTTAGTTTAGATTAATACAATCATAAGCTAAAATTGATCCACTTTTTTTTATTGAAACCCAAAGTATAGTAAATTAATAACATTACTCTTCTTGTGTGTGGATGCATAAAAAAATTTGGAAAACTGATATATTTTGTTTGAATTCTCAATGATGTAAATAAGACTAAACAAACATGTTAATGTAAAAATATTTTCCACCATACAGCTTAAAAATTAACTGAACTGTTGTTTGTTTTACCAGACCTCTACTCGTTTGTTTTTGTTGTCATTTTTGTAATGTCTCATACGATATGAACCAACCTACCTCCTAAAGTCTGTAAAAGTACCCAAAACAACTGACTGTTATTTTGTGTGCTCCGATGGTTACTAGGCAATACTAATCTTGCTTTCGGCAAATGAAAACGCACAGTAACCGAAGTCTAAAGTATTAAAATACATTTACTTTCGACTTTAATGATATTTGAGGTTCAGCCATTATGCACAGACAACTACATTACGTAATTATATAAACAGAATTGGCCTTACCTTTGCTTATGCTGCAAGTTCCCACAACAAACCTGCAAAATCAAGAGCGAAACATGTTACAATAGGAATAATAGGAGTAATAGAAATAATAATAATAATAATAATAATAATAATAATAATAATAATAATAGTAATAATAATAGTAATAATAATGATTTATTTAACCTGGCAGAGTTAAGGCCATACGGTCTTCTCTAACACTCAACCAGGAGTAAAACTGCGTTACAAAAAACACTACAATTTTACACACAAAACTGAATAAGATAATAATAATAAAATGTAAAGAACAAGTAAGTAAAAATCAGACATAATATATAGCATACAGAAAAAAAGAAAAAAGCATAATAAAATGTGAACAGCAGGTCAAAATAAATGAGACATACAAAGTATAAAAAATAAGACAATTATTGATGATGATAATAATAATAATAATAATAATAATAATAATGATAAAAATAAGAATAGTAATAATAATAATAATAATAATAATAATAATAATAATAATGATAAAAATAAGAATAGTAATAATAATAATAATAATAATAATAATAATAATAATAATAATAGTAATATAATAGTGCTGTACAAAGCATACAATGAATACAATATTTTTAAGTACACACAGTAAGGAAAATTATGATTATATATAGCTCAACTTATCACATTATAGATATACCATTATCGGAAAATATGGAAACAAAAATATAAAATAAGTTAAATATCACTAGAACATAAAAAAATGTGAATACGTGGAAACATGCAATACAACACTTGTCATAATAGTAAGTTAGTTTGGCAACTCGTCATAAGATAATTTTCTAACTTGGATTTGAAAGATTTCAATGTTCGGCAGCCCTTGACTTCAGGCGGCAGAGAGTTCCAGTGACGATAAGTAGCAACAGTGAAAGATGAGGAATATAGAGATGATGTGTGAAGTGGAATTTCTAGCGTGTTATCGCGTTGTGATCGAGTATTAATATTATGATAGCGAGAGAGAGTATGAAAACGAGCGAATAAATAATAGGGGGATGAAGTGTGCATAATTCGATATAAGAGAGAAAGTGAGTGCAGCTTTCTCCTCTCTTGTAACCTAAGCCATGATAACGTCTCGAAAGAAGGTGAGATATGATCATAGTATCGAACATTACAAATGAAGCGGACGCACGCGTTATGAACATGCTGTAGTTTCTGAGCGTAATCAATCCTGAGATCATTGAACAAAACATCGCAATAATAGTAGTTGTTATTGTTGTTGTTGAATGATTCGTCAATAAGAAATTTGTGGGATCACTTTTTAAATTATATCTTATAAGAAAGTAAAAAAAAAAAAAAAAAAAAAAAAAAAAAAAAAAAAAAAAAAAAAAAAAAAAAAAATATCAGTTTGTAAGTATACATACAGCAGACACAAAATGCACGTATTAATAATTGTGTTCTCTTTATGCAGGATTAAAACTACCTTTGGACAAGTAATATGGGATTTGGTCGTTTATAAAATCTGTGGCCGGGAGGAAAAAGGTCTTACGTAAACATTTTATACGTTGCAGGAGAGCAGTAGAAAGATTGAAATTGGTCTCAATTATAGAGTTTTTTTAATTAACAGGTTTTTCCTGGATATTAGTTGTTTATATTTCTTCTAAAATAGGTAATGTTGCTCACTTAACAATTTTCTTGATTATTTCCAACAATAGCTGCACTTATACCCCTTTAATACTAAAACCCAAACTAAGTAGAAGGGACTATTTAAACATAAGACTTTTTTCATGTCAAAATAAATATGAGAAATGTAAATTATTAGGAATGCAAAATGGGTCTTAAACAATTATAGGACTGTTTACCCTGGTGCTTAAAGTTTTCAAAGGAAAGGACATCAGTATGTGATAAAATGACTAAAATACAAGTTAGACCTTTTTAATAGGGAAGCATGGAAAGTAACCATGTGATGTTTGTAAGGAATAAAGTATTAAACATTCTTAAGTCCTTTATTCTGTGTGTGCTCCATTCAAAAAGTACTTAGTACATTCGGTAACGCTCTATAAATCCAGTCAGGAGTCTTATTTGCCTTTAACCGTCTTACCGGATTGTAGAGAAATGTTTCTGCTTTCAGAATATATAAAAATCTCATTTTTACAAAAAAATTGACTTAAGAACTTTTTCCTCCCGGCCACGTCCTAATCGGTGAACTTTTGCAGCAGTTTCTCAACGATTATTAGGAGCTGGGAGTCTCTAACTCCGTTCCGAAAATCACACAACCAGAAATTTGTTTCAATACGACCCTGCTTTACGGAAGCGGCACAAATTAAAATTTTGCATTAAAAAATGTTCGTGTGATTTTGTGCAGTAATCCATTATTGTTTATTCTTAGAATAAAAAAAATGGAGTAATTTATACTAATAATAAATCTGTAGCCGAAATTTTTCTGGTAATTTTCGATTTTCCAAAAACAATTGGTCCTAACATATATAATTAACCACCCTGAAACCGAAAATGGCTTTTTTGAAATTTTTATTTGTATGTCTGTCTGTATGTTTGTTACCTTTTCACGCGATAATGGCTGAACGGATTTCGATGAAAATTGGAATATAAATTAAGTTCGTTGTGACTTAGATTTTAGGCTATATGGCATTCAAAATACATTATTTAAAAGGGGGGTTATAAGCGGGCCTGAATTAAATAAATCGAAATATCTCGCTTATTATTGATTTTTGTGAAAAATGTTACATAACAAACGTTTCTTTAAAAATAATTTGCGATAAGTTTTATTCTTTGAAAAATTTTGATAGAACTGATATTTAATGAGATAAATGAGTTTTAAAATTAAACTAAACCGCCATATCAGGACGTATAATGAATTAAAAAACAAAAGACTTCGTCTATAAGGGGCCTTGGCCAGCAACAATCGAAAGCTATGAAAGATAGCCTACAGAGAATGTTTCTGTGTTTGTATGAAGTAATATCGGAAGCTAAATTAACCGATTTATGTAATTAATTATTATTTCACCATTGGAAAGTGTAGTTTCTCTAGATGGACATAATGCTATAATGTTATTACAGTAACTTCTGATATAATATAATATAATATAATATAATATAATATAATATAATATAATATAATATAATATAATATAATATAATATAATATAATATAATATAATATAATATAATATAATATAATATAATATAATATAATATAATATAATATAATATAATATAATATAATATAATACAATATAATATAATATAATATAATATAATATAATATAATATAATATAATATACACATTAAATCTAAATGATGTCAATGTTCATTAAACTTTGGTTGCATGTAATAAAAATTAAGAAACATGTTAAAGGAATTATTGTCTTTGCACCAATGAGTGGTCTCTGGACCAAAATGATCGCATATTAATTTAAATTAAGTAACATATTAAACGATTTATCCTTCTATCAAACACGAATGTTCCCTGGATGAAACGTCCTATTTTAATTATGTAATTACTTTATATTTATTTCTAACGGGTGCAGCGGAGCGCACGGGTACGGCTAGTATTGTTAAATAAAATAGAAATTTACCATAATGTTCTACTAATGATTTGAAGGTTTGTATTTGCTGCTCGTTTTATGTAAACAACAGTTGTCCTGGTCCTCCCCTGCATTAGAACAGAGCATCTGTAAACCCCCTCCTCCTCCCCATCCAACAACGTTGCCAAACGTCTAATAATGTAAACTTTTATAATTAGTTAAATATCGCAATTGGAAAAAACTTGTGAGGATATTTTTTCCTCCTTACTTACTTACTAACTTACTTACTGGCTTTTAAGGAACTCGGAGGTTCATTGCCGCCCTCACATAAGCCCGCCATTGGTCCCATCCTGAGCAAGATTAATCCAGTCTCTATCATCATATCCCACCTCCCTCAAATCCATTTTAATATTATCTTCCCATCTACGTCTCGGCCTCCCCAAAGGTCTTTTTCCATCTGGCCTCCCAACTAACACTCTACATGCATTTCTGGATTCGCCCATACGAGCTACATGCCCTGCACATCTCAAACGTCTCGATTTTATGTTCCTAATTATGTCAGGTGAAGAATACAATGCGTGCAGTTCTGCATTGTGCAACTTTCTCCATTCTCCTGTAACTTCATCCCTCTTAGCCCCATATATTTTTCTAAGAACCTTATTCTCAAACATCCTTAATCTCTGTTCCTCTCTCAAAGTGAGAGTCCAATTTTCACAGCCATACAGAACAACCGGTATTATAACTGTTTTATACATTCTAACTTTCAGATTTTTCGACAGCAGACTGGATGATAAGAGCTTCTCAACCGAATAATAACAAGCATTTCCCATATTTATTCTGTGTTTAATTTCCTCCCGAGTATCATTTATATTTGTTACTGTTGCTCCAAGATATTTGAATTTTTCCACCCCTTCGAAGGATAAATCTCCAATTTTTATAGTTCCATTCCGTACAATATTCTGGTCACGAGACATAATCATATACTTTGTCTTTTCGGGATTTACTTTCAACCCTATCGCTTTACTTGCTTCAACTAGAATTTCCGCGTTTTCCCTAATCGTTTGTGGATTTTCTCCTAACATATTCACGTCATCCGCATAGACAAGAAGCTGATGTAACCCGTTCAATTCCAAACTCTCTGTGTTATCCTGAACTTTCCTAATGGCATATTCTAGAGCGAAGTTAAAAAGTAAAGGTGATAGTGCATTTTCCTGCTTTAGCCCGCAGTGAATTGGGAAAGCATCAGATAGAAAGTGGCCTATACGGACTCTGCTGTAAGTTTCACTAAGACACATTTTAATTAATCGAACTAGTTCCTTGGGAATACCAAATTCAATAAGAATATTATATAAAACTTCCCTTTTAACCGAGTCATACGCCTTTTTGAAATCTATGAATAACTGATGTACTGTACCCTTATACTTCCATTTTTTCTCCAATATCTGTCGAATACAAAAAATCTGATCAATAGTCGATCTATTACACCTAAAACCACACTGATGATCCCCAATAATTTCATCTACATATGGAGTTAATCTTCTCAAAAGAATATTGGACGAAATTTTGTACGTCAACAAAAGTGATATTCCTCGAAAGTTACTACAGTTAGTGTTGTCCCCCTTCTTAAGAATAGGTACGATTATGGACTCCTTCCATTGTTCTGGTACAATTTCGTTTCCCAAACTGCAAGTACAAGTTTGTAAATTTCGCTAGATAATACCCTTCGACCCTCTTGTATTAATTCTGCTGGAATTTGATGATACCTGGAGACTTGTACTTTTTTCAGAGTTTCTATCGCAATTTCGAATTCAGAAAGTGTGGGTTCAGGTATAAATGGATCAGCAGTTAGTATTTGAATTTCGTCCCGATCATTTCTATTTGGCCCTATTTTCCTCCTTATGATATGAATAATCAGTTAAAATAATGGCACTTATACCCCTTACACCCTGTAGATTTAGAGTTTCATTTAATAGCACTTATAGAATAAAGATTTATTGAACTTGAGAATTTAATGATAGTGAATTATTCCGACGTTTCATCTCCGAATTCTATCTGAAGAGATTAAATGAACATACAAAGATTTGAAACTACATTTACATACTTCTAGAGAAAGCTAAAGTGGCTGATAATTTCGGTGCCTTTCTAAAACTAAGAATTTTCTTCGTAAATGGAAAGAAAGCGAAAGGAATATTATTCGTGCGAATTAAAGCGGATAAATATAATTTACATTATGGGAATAAAACTGTGGATATATTAACTCTGTTGGAAGTTATTCGCGTGGCCGCAATGTTTGCAAAACTTCTTATCCTGACGTAAGACTCAGCGAAAGTCAGTCACGTTGTAATAACTCTGAATACAGAATTATTCACTTGGTTTGAATCTCTTTTATGGAAACTGAGTATGAAATCGTTCACTTGAGACTCGAGTGGATATTGCTCTCCTGGCATCCCGCTTTTTCAGAGTCACTGAACAACTAATCCTTTACTTGTTACGGCGTGAGCTACAGTAATGTAAGGCTATATCCTCTTAACACCATTTAGGTCTTTGTAGAGCAATAAAAATACTCACAGCGTCATATTTCTCTCAAATTAGCCTATAGGAAAGCAAAGACTGTTTAAAAGAATTTAAATAAAATTAAGAAGAACTAGGAAATAAGGTAACAGGGGGTAATAAGGCCCACCTAAGGAATAGAATGTTCTTTCTTTGAAATGGAGAAGTTTAGCAATTTTTAAATAATGGAATAGCACACTTTTATAAGTTATCCTATAATACTTTAGTTCAAATAAAAACTCAAACAGAAACATAAATGCTGTGAGCAATGCAAATTAACATGTCACTGGGCCTTATATCAGTGATGTCAAAGCAAGCGCATTTTTCTGACCTTGATGTCGTGCGCGAGCAGCAAGCGCTAAGTATAGAAAGAGGAAGGATTGTGTATATGAATTAGCAACCTGTTGGATTAAGAAAACAGTGGTGCACAAACTTCGAACTGAACGTGAAATTTTATGTCATTAATTTTATATGGCTTCTTTCTGTTTGATATTATCTATATTTTCTGTAAAACAAAAGTACTAACACTGATTTCTTAATATTGCTCTTGTGTTTTAAATCTTAATAACATAATAGAGAGTTAAGAAGAAATATTCACTTAAATTCCATAGTAGTATAATATTATACTGTATTATGTGGATGAAACACATCATTCATAAAGAAAGTGATATTCCAAAGAAAGAGATTGAGTAGGACATGATAAGTTGGAATTTATATTGATGGTATCTTTAGCCTTACAAAAGCAATCAATGAACTAATCGAAAGAATATTACAGTACAAAGCAAAGTTACCTAGGTGCTGTATCTGTTTTAAGTGAGACTAATATTACATAACAAAACTCTTATCGCCTTATGCTTTTAAGGTGATATTTGTGAGCAACTTCCTATCATCAGAATATTAAATTATTTTCTCGAAATGTGCTGAAGCTATAGAGCTGACATTTTTACAACACATAGGCACGTATCTTTTGCTTATGATGTAACAGTAGTTGCTTTGTTAATTCATTTCCTTACAAACAATTTCCATGCAAATATTTTCAAAATTTTGAATACACTGTCTTCAGTAATCCGTATATACGGTATATTTGATTTACGAAAACATTCTGTAAGGATACTTTTTATTTTATTTTATTGGGTTATTTTACGACGCTGTATCAACATCTCAGGTTATTTAGCGTCTGAATGAGATGAAGGTGATAATGCCGGTGAAATGAGTCCGGGGTCCAGCACCGAAAGTTACCCAGCATTTGCTCATTTTGGGTTGAGGGAAAACCCCGGAAAAAACCTCAACCAAGTAACTTGCCCCGACCGGGAATCGAACCCGGGCCACCTGGTTTCGCGGCCAGACGCGCTGACCATTACTCCACAGGTGTGGACTGTAAGGATACTAAATAAATAGGCCTATACCTGAAAATTTCACTTTTCTATACGAAAAGTTGAGAAAATATTTCTTTTGAATAAAAAAATCAAACTTATGAAAAATGAGCATTAAAATTAAAACTTACATTCTTATAATGCACTTACACTTCTCAGGCAAATCTAAAAATTACCATGGATACAGTTTTAATAAGTTCTCTTCCCTTTATCTATTGATTCAGTGCTGGCCATCCCTGAATATAGCTCGACCAAGCGGCATTTACCACCTCTTTCGTCTGTCTCTTTCCTTTCCGCTGTAAGGCGCTCAGACTCTCCTGGGCTCTAAAGCGCGCGCTTGCTCCTGTGGGAATCAATTGACATGTCTGCCTTATATCCTGCTGTGACAGATAACAAGGCCCACAATAAAGAATACAAGTATTGAACACAATTTGGGCATACAAAGTCTTCAGTCTTTTCCTCAGTCAGACCTACACATTCATCGTGCACCCAACATTCACAAGAGACACACACTTGTATATGCACAACAATTCTCTTCGCAGACAGAACACATCCGCGTCCCTGGATGTTTACAAATCCTGAAGTTGATGGTTCATCCAATGCTCTTTCTGCATTAGGAATTGTCAGTTTTCCGTTTGTTTCGTTCGTTTCATTCTTGCAAAAAATATTGTGCTTCAGAGTTTGAACTTTATAGCTAAGGGACTTCTAATGAACTTGTGGGCGTTTCCACGTATTTATTTCATGGGCCTTATTTCCTGCTCTGTTACTTCGCGCCAATTTTAATTTATGGAGTGCTCATATGCTTATTAGCGAAATATTTTGCAATTCATTTTTAATTTTCAGAGAAGTCTATATTGTATCTTAAAAGTATTTATTTCAGTCACTGACTTCACAGCATATGTTTAAGGTGCTACACCTTTACATTACATATTTAAAAGACGTATGAACGTTTCCGTTGGTCTACGCCAACATCATCACAACGAAGTACATTTCAGCAATATCAGTGCTCTCTACATAATATCTACAAATACAAAACATATTTAATGGCATGCAAAATGAGACATATTAAAAACCAACATTGCTGTGATACACACTGACATTCTATATGACTGCCTTGATTGTCACACAGTCCTCACACAACCACCATATAATCAACATCTAAGAAGTGGTCTACACTGATTAATTCTGATACTTGACTTACGCCATACCACACGTTCACTACAATTACAGTATTGGATATCGACAATACATTGCCATAACACACTATACAACATATGACGTGATGTATTCATGCGCGCACTGTCCACATCTTCCACAGACCATGATACACGTAGTCGCCATACAGTCCTCACACAACCACCATATAATCAACATCTAAGAAGTGGTCTACACTGATTAATTCTGATACTTGACTTACGCCATACCACACGTTCATTACAATTACAGTATTAGACATCGACAATACATTGCCATATTGGAGGAACAGCATTACCGACAAAATCAAATATACATCATTAATCAACATCAAACAACCCAACGTATGATACATTGGCATTTATAATAAAACCATATAAACTTGAAAAATATTTCAATAATTACGTGACACAAACCATGATACATACGTTTCTGAATGGTGGAAATATATATATATATATATATATATATATATATATATATATATACATTATTGTGAAAAAGAAATAAGAATATAATAAATGTAATTACTGTAATTTTGCAACTCTTCACATTCAGAATACTTTTTATCTTAGTTTTATATTTTATTATTTTATCACTTTTAAATCATGTCATTTTATTATCTCATATGTGAAGACTTGCATTTATACAGGGTGTTTCAAAAATACGGGGCATAATTTCAGGTATGTATTTCCCACATGTAGACAATCAAAATAGTTCATTACAACATGTGTCCGGAAATGCTTTATTTCCGAGTTATGGCCTTCACAACATTGAAATTCACCGGAACGTTTTTCTATCCGCAGGTCGTTGCCGTCAAATGAGACATTAAGAGGCACTCTGACAGTTCATTCCGAGGCAAAGGTTACATTCAGTGTTGTGTAGGCGTTAGACTGTGCGACATGTATTCAAATCAAGAGCTGGCAGAGATACACTTCATGTACGGTAAGGCGGACGGCAATGCTGCGCTGGTTCGTCGTTTGTACCAGGAGAGGTACCCACAGCGACAATGTCCAGATCGGAAGACATTTGTACGTCTCCATTACCGTCTGTGCGAGTATGGAAAATTTAACTCTCCTGGTTTGGGAAGGGGACGACCAAGATCTACAACTCCAGAAGTACAGGAGGAGATTCTGGAGGCTGTCAATGAGGATGTCAATGAGACATCGATGTGAGGTCTGTATTCAAGCAGGAGGTGGACATTTTGAACATCTTCTGTAATGACAACGACCTGCGGAAAGAAAAACTTTCCGGTGAATTTCAATGTTGTGAAGGCCATAACTCGGAAATGAAGCATTTCCGGACACATGTTGTAATGAACTATTTTGATTGTCTACATGTGGGAAATACATACCTGAAATTATGCCCCGTATTTTTGAAACACCCTGTATACAGTATATATGTAAATCAATATTTTTTGTAATCTATACGTGTATTTTAAGTAAGTGACAATCAAGGCAGTCATATAGAATGTCAATGTGTATCGCAGCAATGGTGGTTTTTAATATGTCTCATTTTGCATGCCATTAAATATGTTTTGTATTTGTAGATATTATGTAGAGAGTACTGATATTGCTGAAATGTACTTCGTACCTGATGATGTTGGCGTAGACCAACGAAAACGTTCATACGTCTTTTAAATATGTAATGTAAAGGTGTAGCACCTTAAACATATGCTGTGAAGTCAGTGACTGAAATAAATACTTTTAAGATTATTAGCGAAAGTTTCACGATAGCCCCAAACTCCTTCATGTTTACACAATAACGTGCATTTAATATTATATTAATAACACGCAGTAAAACGATTAAATATCAACTTAAATTTTGCAGAATTTTATAATGAAAGCAGAAATAATCACACATAATTTGTTGCCACCAGTCAGCTACAAACAAGAACCAGAATCTAATTTTTTTATGCTTCACTCAAATGCGAGAAGAAATAGATCTTAAGAGCTGTTACTATCTTTCGCTAAAGTGTATGACTAATGGGCGTATTCCTAATCTCACCGGTGAGCAATCTGATGGCATCACGGTGATCCGAATTTCACCGATGACGTCACTGATGCTCCACCGGTGTCGCACCAGTGCCATCAGCTTGCAAAGGTGGTGGCAGTCTCCATCAGCCGCCATCAGTGAATCTGATTGGTTCTTGTATAGGGCGGGAATTAGCAGACGAATAACATCGTGCACTGTTGTGTCATGGCGGTGTGTTCTGCCGTATTGTTTGTAATGAGCACAACGTAAAAACAATATGTTAATGGTTTATGAGCGAACATGTCAACGGACCAGTTATTACTACCGGCACAACAAATAAATTGTTTATGATCTCTTTTCTTTGAACGAGATAGCAGTACGGAAATTTCGCAAAATTTTGCTAGCGTAGCACAGACAAATACTTATACAGTCGCCATGACAGCCATCGATCCTTCCAGCAGTTTTGTTCCTATTTCGCAGCAGCATGACGTCATTGTTGTCCACCGGTCCGGTGAGATTCGGAATACGCTGAATGGCAAAACTAGGTAGTGGGCCTTAATACCCTCAGGTACCTTATTGTCAATCTGAAATGTAACATTAAATGATTTTAAGCTCAAAGATTACATAAGAGTAAAATTGTCTTAAGAGGATGACGGATGAAATTTTGGTTATTTTCAGTCAAAAATAGCACTTTCGGTTTTCTGTACAAAATGAATCAGCAATCTCGTATTTGTACGTTACGCAAATATATAAATGGCTGCACCCTTGTACTTTAATTCGATGCAAGTTTTTTTTTTCAACTTTTTTCTTCCGCACATTTCTTCATGTTCGAAGTATAAAGGCTCTTACAATTTTTATGATAGGAACGTGACATTTTTACTACATCTTACACATTCTGTGGTTAACAAAATAACGCAAGAGTTTTAGGATTAAATTTATACGTTTTCAAATAAATTAAATATTTACAGTGGCAATGAAAAATTTCAATTTTTAGGTATAAACTTTTCAACCCCTTTGTAGTAAAGACATAGGAAAACTATTGCGTGATATTAAATCTGAAAGTTAGAATTAAAAAAAAAGACAGTTATATTACCGGTTGTTCTGTATGGTTGTGAAACATGGACTGTCACTTTGAGAGAGGAATATAGGTTAAGGGTGTTTGAGAATAACGTGCTTAGGAAAATATTTGGGGCTAAGAGGGATGAAGTTACAGGAGAATGGAGAAAGTTACACAGCAGAGAACTGCAGCCATTGTATTCTTCACCTGATATAATTAGGAACATTAAATCCAGACGTTTCAGATGGGCAGGGCATGTAGCACGTATGGGCAACATAGAAATGCATATAGAGTGTTAGTTGGGAGGCCGGAGGGAAAAAGACCTTTGGGGAGGCCGAGACGTAGATGGGAAGATAATATTAAAACGGATCTGAGGGAGGTGGGATATGATGGTAGAGACTGAATTAATCTTGCTTAAGATAGGGACAAATGGCGGGCTTAAGTGAGGGCGGCAATGAACCTCCGGGTTCCTTAAAAGCCAGTAAGTAAGTAAGTATTGCGTGATATTTTTTTAAATATATCACTGGTCTTGCAAAAAGAAAAGAAAAAATTACTCCAAAATTGAGCGACACATATCAATTTGAAATATGTACATTTTTCAAAATATTTTTGTTGATAATTCAGAAACTATTTGACTCACAGAACTGAAACTTCACCACATCATTATCTATCATACCGTGACTTTGTCTACAAAAAAATAAGGACGTAGCTTTGGAAAATGTAGAAAATAGAAAGTTCACCCATCACACCCCTTAAATGAAACAAACTGCCTATATTTACAGCTGTGATTTTCTGAGTACACATTTCATTAAATGAAATGTAAAGTTAAGCCATCAATAACCAGAAAAGCTTTATTAAGTACTTTGTTCTTAGTCGATAACTAACAAGTGACAAATTTAACTGTACAATTACATTGTCATTATAGCCGACACTTGTACTTGATTGAGTGGAAATGGTGAAATAACTTTCAACATAGCATATGCGTACTTAAGCCAAACATTTAATGTGAATTGCGCACATCGTCTTGAAGACAATAGCAACCACTACAACTGGCAGTATGTACATACACTAGAAGGAGAAATTACGGACTGGATAGTCAGTTACAGAAGAATTGTCTTTAATAATGAATGAAGAGTATGGCTATTTATAGAGCAATGACGTCCTGGACTTCCTTTCAAAAAGGAGGATGTGTAACGTAAGAGAGAACGTTACAAATTTGTACGTAATAATTTGTTAGGTAAGAAAATGAAGTGTTATTGTTATTTTTTTGGGAAGTTCTTCCGATCAAAGATAAAAGAAATTAAATATTTTTTTTTATCTAAGTACGAAATTTGTTGACGTGTGAAATGCATTTTTTCACAAATAATATTGCAATTTCAAAACGAATGATAAAAATTTATACATCATTATTATAATTATAAAGTAATAAGAATAAAGGTTCTTTAGCCCTCCGGTCTCCCAACAAACACTCTGTATCCATTTCTGGATACGATCATACGTGCTACGTGCCCTGCCCATCTCAAACGTCTGGAGTCAGTATTCCTAATCATGGCAAGTGAAGAATAAAATGCATTGTGTAATTTCTCCATTCTCCTGTAACTTCATCCCTCTTAACCTCAAATATTTTCCTAAGCAACTTATTCTCAAACACTCTTAACTTCTGTTCTTCTCTCAAAGTGAAAATCCAAGTTTCACAACCATACAGAACAATCGGTAATATAACGGTTTTATAAATTCTAACTTTCAGCTATTTTGCGAGTAGACTGGATGACAAAAGCTCAACCCAATAATAAAAGGCAAATTATTGATTAAATGGCGATCTTACTCGTGTTAATTATGTAAGCATGTGCGGCTAACAGCTGTTTCGGTGCTATTCGACACCATCCTCAGAGCCTACTAGATCTCGGCGTCATCTCGAACTTCGCTGCCTGTTGTGTGGGTGCGTTCGATTGTTGAAAAGTGTTGAAATATGGTGTCAAATAGTGTGTGTGTGTTCTGAAATTGATCTGTGTGTTGAGAATTTGATCAGGGTGTGTTTAGTGTGTCTGTATATTTCATATTGTTCTAGTGTGTCGAGGTTTTGATTTTTGTGTTGTATGTGTAGGATTTCCATGTCTGTATTTATGTTATTGTATGTGTGGTTAGCATTAGTTATGTGTTCGGCATATGTAGATGTATTGTGTCCTCTGGTTTTTGCTTTAATGTGTTCTTTGTATCGAGTTTGGAATGATCTGCCTGTCTGTCCAATGTAGAAACTGTCGCAAGTATTGCATGTGAGTTTGTATACGCCTGTGTGGTTGTACGTAGTGTAGTGTGTACTGAAGTTTCAACATGAAATCAAAGGCATTTCCCATATTTATTCTGAGTTTAATTTCCTCCCGAGTGTCATTTACATTTGTTACTGTTGTTCCAAGATATTTGAATTTTTCCACGTCTTCAAAGAATAAATTTCCAATTTTCATATTTCCATTTCGTATTATGTTCTGATCATGAGACATAATCATACAGTTTGTGTTTTCAGGATTTACTTCCAAACCTATCTCTTTACTTGCTTCAAGTAAAATTCCTGCGTTTTCCCTAATAGTTTTGTGGATTTTCTCCTAACATATTCACGTCATGCGCAGAGACAAACAGCTGATATAACCCTTTGAATTTCGAACCCTCTCTGTACACAATATTCTACTGTTTTAAATATGACAAGTAAGGCAATTTCTGGAATAACAACTTAACGTACGTTACATCTTTTTTTCTGTTTGCAGCATATATTGAATGCCTAACAATACAGGAGCAGGTATTAACTCAGATCATGTGCTGCTTATAGGGGAAGTAGATATTCGTATGAAGAAGATAAGACGAAGACAAGCGATGAAGAAATTGAACATGGAAAAACTGAAGAATGAAGAAGAAATAAGAAAATCTGAAGCAAATTTTGAAGAGAAAGCCGCTACAATAGAATCCTCACCTGAGGATAGTAATGAGTACTGTACTCACCTAAAATGCTGTATAAAGACAACAGCAGAAGAAACAAAAGGATACAGAGAAGGTGTGAGAATGAAGAAACCTTGGGTCACAGGGAAATTTTTGGAGAAGATAGGGGAAAGGAGAAAATGGAAAAACATCAACACAAAGGAAGGTAGTAGAAATTACAGGAAACTTAATAACGAACTAAGAAGAGAAATTGATAAGGAGAAAGAAGACTGGATGAAAGAGAAATGTAAAGAAATAGAGGATCTAGAGCAGGCCTGCACAAACAGCGCTCAACGAGCGCGCGCGCTCCTTCGGAGCGGGAGAGCGGTGTTTACCGCTCGCCGAAACGGAGAGGAAGATACGTCAGAATGACATAGACTTGCTATAGGTAGAGGAGAGGGAAACGACCACTCGGCTATCTATTGGAGTGCAGTGTATAGGCCTATTCTCAGTAACTGTTTTACGTTGCTTACCTACTGCTACAGTACAGTATGGAGGAATCTAAAAGACAGAACATAACATTTAACATTTAACGATTTACAGCTCGAACTTATTGATTTTCAATGTGGCCTAAGGGCTAAAGATCGTTTGAATAATACTACTAGCCTGGTTGAGTTTTACAAGACTAAATATTAGCAATAATATCCACGACTACACAGGCTGGTTGTGAAAATGATTGCTATGCTTGGCTCAACATTTATATTTGTGAGCAACTGTTTTCTATAATCAACTTTAATAAAGGCAGACATCGAACATCTGTAACTGATGTTTCATTATGATCAGTAGGCTACTGTTCCTTTCAGCTGCCAACAGCATAAAACCTCGTTTTGATGTACTGATAAGTAAAAATATAACAAAATGATATTGTACAATTTAAGTAAATATAGAGTTTCTATTACTTCTGTAAAATAAATATTTCTTTATTAATTAATAATAGTCCAAGATAGTTTTGCAAACACTGAACGGGAATTCATTTCATAAACACTCTTACTAGTATTGTACTTCCTTTTGTGCATATTTTGTACGAGATCACCCCTTCTTCCAGTCCACCCTTATACAGAGCGCAGCTAATATCTGCATTCCGCTCATGAGCTGTGAGCCGGCTCAGAGAGCGAAAACCTTGTGCAGGCCTGATCTAGAGAGAAAAGGAAGCTATGATTTTGTGTACCGTGATCTCTCCTGTCTATGCCTTGTGATTTCTCCCGAATTATTGGACAGATTTTCTTCACATTTTATATCTACGAGTCAGTTTGTAAGGACACAGTACACATGAAATAACAGATTTTTTAGTAAAAAAATAATATTCTTGGCACAGATTCATTCCTTAAGAGCACTTTCAAGGACGCTTCGACACCTTGGAAGGGCCTTTGGAATGGATTCAGTGTTGCTTGGTCACGTTGGAGCTATGAACTTAAGGGTGTGTGGGTCACATGTGGCCGGTGGGCTGGTAAACCTCATTCATCCCATAAATGCGGGGTGCACAATAGGCCTTACTATGTCCGACGTGCAAGGGATAGTCCCTGACCCACGTCTAGCCACCATTACCTAACCAATGTAAACGTTTCTTTTTATTTTTTCATTCTATACTTACTTACTGGCTTTTAAGGAACCCGAAGATTCATTGCCGCCCTCACATAAGCTCGCCATTGGTCCCTATCCTGAGCAAGATTAATCCATTCTCTATCATCATATCCCACCTCCATCAAATCAATTTTAATATTATCTTCCCATCTATGTCTCGGCCTCCCCAAAGGTCTTTTTCCCTCCGACCTCCCTACTAACACTCTATATGCATTTCTGGATTCGCCCATACGTGCTACGTGCCTTGAACATCTCAAACGTCAGGATTTAATGTTCCTAATTATATCAGGCGAAGTGCACAATGGCTGCAGTTCTCTGTTGTGTAACTTTCTCCATTCTCCTGTAACTTCATCCTTCTTAGCCCCAAATATTTTCCTAAGAACCTTGTTCTCAAACACCCTTAACCTATGTTCCTCTCTCAAAGTGAGAGTCCAAGTTTCACAACCATACAGAACAACCGGTAATATAACTGCTTTATACATTCTAACTTTCAGATTTTTTGACAGCAGACTGGATGATAAAAGCTTCTCAACAGAATAATAACAGGCATTTCTCATATTTATTCTGTATTTAATTTCCTCTCGAGTATCATTTATATTTGTTACTGTTGCTCCCAGGAATTTGAACTTTTCCACCTCCTTAAAGGACAAATTTCCAATTTTTATATTTCCATTTAGTACAATATTCTCGTCACGAGACATAATCATATACTTTGTCTTTCCGGGATTTACTTCCAAACCTACCTCTTTACTTGCTTCAAGTAAAATTTCCGTGTTTTCCCTAATCGTTTGTGGATTTTCTCCTAACATATTCACGTCATCCGCATAAACAAGCAGCTGATGTAATCCGTTCAATTCCAAACTCTCTCTGTTATCCTGGACTTTCCTAATGGCATACTCTAGAGCAAAGTTAAAAAGTAAAAGTGATAGTGCATCTCCTTGCTTTAGCCCGCAGTGAATTGGAAACGCATCTGACAGAAACTGACCTATACGGACTCTGCTGTACGTTTCATTGAGACATTTTTTCCAATCTACGGACAAAGAAAGTATTATGATAAAGTATATTAGAAAATTTTCGTATAAATACACAATTACAGCACAAATTATTCTGAAAAGATGTTTTAGACATGAATCCTGTATATGCCTTGTGATTTCTCCCAAACTATTGGACAGATTTCCTTGAGCTTTGATATCTACGAGTCAATTTGTGAGGACTTAGTACTCATTAAATAACATAATGTTAGTAAACAACTAATAGGTCAATATTCAAAATTAAAAGCACACAATGGAAATTCACTTCACTTGAATATAGAGATTTTCTTCGTGACCTTTGGTATTACGAGGTAAAGTACAACGACAAATGTGACTGTTAGCTGGCATCGAAGAAAAAGCATTTCCCCAAGAGTAATTAATTATTTATACCTTCGCTACGGTTTTATCTAAATTTTAATCCCTTCTAGCCAGACGATGAAACAGTAGCGGAGGGTTCTTACTTTTAATGGGCTAGGATCGCTAATTTTATGCTCTTGTATTTTCATTAAAGAAGGAAAAGAGTAAGAAGAAGATTATGATTATAGTGATGATGATAGGCCTATACTTCGTATATGGAAAACTAAAACATTGCATTGATTTTAAATTCTGTTCACATCCCACGTATATCTACTGGAACGTACCACTGAACTTCAATTTAATTTCATTCTAACAACAATTGCGCATGAAACAAAATTGAGTTAAAAGTCAGAAAAATATATAAAAGTAGATTCAGAATTGCTGAAGGCACAGAAATAAAATGTAAACCAAATAAACCAACAGTTGTATATAACATTAGAGAAATTGTTTAAAATTTGGCTACGAAAATTATTCTGGTAAAGTTTAGTTTGCAGAAGTTGAGCTGACAATATAAAGCAAACCTATAATTCCATTATCATCGTCTGAACTCATAGGAGACAGTAATATTGATTCAACGATTGTCAGAATCGTATTTGCAAATGAAACCTCCACCAAGTCCCCGATAGATGCAGCTGTGCTGTTACCTGAGCCAATTATGTAGTAACCAACCATGAAGGTGCTAACATTTCTCTATTTACCTTATTAATTCATTCCGGATATCTCCAACACTAAGTAGAATATTAGTTTACAATCAATATAGTCAGGCATATACGTACGTAGTCATGACAACATTTAATTCCTTTCGTACTGCAATGACATTTCCATTCAGGCTTCATTTGTTTTTATTCTTTCCAGTGATAAGAAACGTACATTCCTGTCTAGATCTTAGAATCGTTCAGTTATCTTTCTTTACTGAATTTTTAACTGCTTAGTCATTAAGTTTCTTAGCCCATTCAGTTGCTTTCTCATACATCAGACGAATAATCGGTTCCACAAAGCTTCTCTATATTTTTAGTGATTCATTAATTTATTTACTGCTTCATTAAATTATTTCATAGCTCACAAAAGCATCTTTAGCCCTAACCAATCAGTAAAGATATCATTAGTTTAGTGATAGAAAATTCCCTCTTTAAACATTAAGGGCCTTACTAATAAAAACTCTATATACAGATGTTAAACTGTCTTATACTTATACAATGAGTAGGTCGCTTATACGTCGTGTGTAAATTCCTTACTAATAATCACTACATACGTAGTGTATGACAGTGCTGGGTGTTCATTTCAAAGTATGTCATGACGTCTCTGTTGAGAGTCAGCGATTTTAATCGAGTTTCAGCTTTTATGTCAGAGAAGTTGCTATTAATCAAGGCGTTCAATCTGAACTTGAGAACATGTACAATATAACTTGAACGTCGTAGCAACAGATGGCGGTCTGTACGGTCTGTGTGCTACCATAACCTCTTTCGAAGTGTGTTTTGCGCGGGAAGTCGTAAGCAGGGTATTTGTTATCATCAGTTGTGACGGCAACATTCCACAACACAAATGAAATGTTCCGTGTCCATGTTGAACGTCGAAGTTAATGTCAACAAATACGGTACGTAAGTAATCGTCTTAACCCTCTCCCCATATGCCGACGGTAAGAAAAAAAACTTACCTCAGTACGTGTTTCCAAACAGTTCACATTCCTGCCACTACAGGTGTTACCGTACGTATCGGTAAGTACTCTTCAGAATGAACGCTGTACTTGCTAGGCAACTTCTCTGGCACATAGGTAATACGCCTCTGCGGAAGTGTAGGAAGATTGAATTCTCTAGGCTCATCGGCTAGCCACATGACGGCATACAGCGAGCCATGACACACTTTGAACTGAACACGCAATATAACTGTTACACAGCTACGTCATAGTTTCGTCATTACTTCATTCCGAAAGGTAATAGAATATCTGAGGTTCTCCGGTAGAGCGCCCTAGTGTGCTGTGTTAAATATCGATAGTACAACTGGCTCTGATCGATTACCACACTATATTTTGGTCAAAGAGTGCAAACTACAGCAATATTATTTTAATTATTCTGTGCTCTTTGGTTTGTTCTTCTGTGGTTACAAGGCAACCATCATCAAAAAATGACAGTCGTTACGAACAGCTGTTAGAGGGGCGGCCATTTTTTTCTCTATATACAACGCTTAAACAAGGGGTTTCGTGTATATAACTACTGCAAAGCAATTCCCATTGTATAGTTACAGGCTGTTTATACGTCCATCGCTGCTGCATGGTTTATTAGTAAAGTTTTCTGTCTCAACTCTGCATAAGTCTAGTATAAAAACTATACACGGTTTATTATTAAGACCGTTAACGGTTCACTAGTGGCAACACAAAATGGTGGAATGTTTTGACGCAGAATTGTTACATCTGGAACTGCTCGAAAATCAAGAGCCAGATGGAGATAATGTTAACCATTTAAAAACGATCATTTTTAAAATCTGAATCACAAAATTTCCGTCAAGAAGATTATGGTACTCAAAATTTTATAAGAAAACGATCATAGGTTAGAATATCATCAGAACAGCTGAGACAAAGCTGAAACTTGTCAGCTCGGTAATATACAACTTAGTTCTATTTTAACACATGAAAGTGGTAATTATAATATTTTGATACTAGCTAAGGCAGTAACACCAAGTCCTACATGATCGGTGCAAAAGATTAGACAGGAAACGGGAATCCTAAAAACGTCTTTGAATCGTGTATTGCTACGTCATAATTTTAACTACATGGTGGCGATGCACACCGTCGGGGTGGAAGTGTGTGATTTTATAATTAACAATGCAGACACGAAGCATAAACGGTACAACATGGTACATTAAGAGGTTTTATACTTCAGTTTCTTACATAGTTCGGTAAAAAACAGTTTGAAACCCAATTATAATCGACATAAGAACAAGTTACCATCGATGATCTTCTTATATTATCTTTTGCGCTGACTATACCAAATGTTCCTGGTGCGTGTGCTGTCATCTATATCCCATAGCACAGTTAACCTCTTTTCTTCACTCACTGACCAAATACTGATCTTTACCAATAACCAATTTTTCGAAGTGATGCAACATAGATATTAAGGCAATTTGGGATGAAGGAAAACCTATTACTTAATTACTTACTTACTTACTTACTTACTGCTTTTAAGGAACCCGGAGGTTCATTGCCGCCCTCACATAAGCCTGCCATCGGTCCCTATCCTGAGCAAGATCAATCCAGTCTCTACCATCATATCCCATCTCCCTCAAATCTATCTTAATATTATCCTCCCATCTACGTCTCGGACTCCCCAAAGGTCTTATTTCTGCCGGCCTCCCAACTATACTCTATATGAATTTCTGAATTCGACCATACGTGCTACACGCCCTGCCCATCTCAAACGTCTGGATTTAATATTCCTAATTATGCCAGGTGAAGAATAAAATGCATGCAATTCTTTGATATGTAACTTTCTCCATTTTCCTGCAACTTAATTACTGTTAGCCCCAAATATTTTCATAATAATCTTATTCTCAAAGACCCTTAACCTATGTTCCTCTCTCAAAGTGAGAGTCCAAGTTTCAGAACCATACAGAACAACCGGTAATATAACTGTTTTATAAATTCTAACTTTCATATTTTTTTACATCAGACTGGATGATAAAAGCTTCTCAACCTAATAATAACAGACATTTCCCATATTTATTCTGTGTTTAATTTCCTCCCGAGTGTCATTTATATTTGTTACTGTTGCTCCCAGGTATTTGAATTTTTCCACCTCTTCAAAGGATAAATTTCTAATTTTCATATTTCCATTTCGCAAAATATTTTGGTTACGTCACATAACCATATACTTTGTATTTTCAGAATTTATTTTCAAACCTATCGCTTCACTTGCTTCCAGTAAAATTCCCGGGTTTTCCCTAATAGTTTGTCGATTTTGTCCTAACATAGTCACGTCATCCGCATAGACAAGCAGCTGATGTGACCCGTTCAATTCCAAACCCTCTCTGTTATCTTGGACTTTCCTAATGGCATACTTTAGAGCAAAGTTAAAAAGTAAAGTAATGGTGATAGTGCATGTCCTATCTAACAGTGAATTGGAAAAGCATCTCACAGAATCTGGCCTATGAAGGAGTGCCTATAGCAACACCATCTCTCTGTGCATAGTAATTCTTGTTTAACCAGAAAAATAAAGTCAAGACAGCATAAAATAACAACATAACGAACCCAAACGAAGAGGTGAACTTTCAAGGTCATATTAATTTGTCCTGAAAATGTAAGTTCTATGCAGTTCCCGACCTTTAAAGATATTATATTCTAGCAATTGCAGAATATCAAACGGTCTAATTCTGAACAATTTCACATTAAAGCCTATAGTTAGGAATAAATTTACAGTCTTCTGCCGAGAATCGAACCCGAGTGAGTTGAGTTTGTAACTAGACGCACTTCCGCTGGCATCAACACTATTACTGGAATCGCACAGGGATAAGCGATAAATTGCTAATCATAATTTTATTATTACTCTTCAAGGAACGACCACTCATATAAATGGAGGGAAAGAAGACAGAGGACGGACACTGGAAAGTTTTCTTTTCTCAATCGTACTATGAGGGACTGGAATGCTTTACCTGCAGACTTACTAAAGGCTTTACCAATAACCAAAAATTTATTTAAAAATAGGCTTAAGGACTTTACTAATAGACGGTAGTAGGCTATATTATATACATTATTTAGTCCACACCTGTGGAGTAACGGTTAGCATGCCTAGCCGCGAAACCAGGTGGCCCGGGTTCGATTCCCGGTTGGGGCAAGTTACCTGGTTGAGGTTTTATCCGGGGTTTTCCCTCAACCCAATATGAGCAAATGCTGGGTAACTTTCGGTGTTGGACCCCGGACTCATGTCACTGGCATTATCACCTTCATCTCATTCAGACGCTAAATAACCTAAGCTGTTGATAAAGCGTCGTAAAATTACCTACTAAAAATATATACATTATTTAAAGGGTGTAATTGATATTTTATTATTTTAATTGTTGTATCAGTGAGGAAGTGTGTTGTGTCAGTGAAGTGTGAAGTGTGCAGTGTCAGTGAAGTCTATTGTGTAAGAGAAGTGTGTTTGTGTCAGTGAAGTTCTACAGTTCATAGCGGCAGTGCAAAGTATTTGAACAGTGAAATGGTTTTGAAGTATCAGTGAAATCAGGATAGAATCAGTGCAGTGAGGGAGTTGACAGCGAAATAAGTGTAGTGCCGAAAGGTACTTGTGCAGGTATCAACTTAGGGTTAAGATACAAATTAGATTTACTTTAAATGTTATTTTATGCTCGACCATGCCGAAATGTGGTAATTATACACCTGGTCGCAGTCCTTTAATGCATGTCATTAAAGTACACCTACTCATTAAAGTTCAGCCAATGACAACTCAGCTTACAGGTGTTCCGCCAATGACAAGTCAGCTTTGTACCGTTATAAAAAAGTATCGATTATTCTCGGATATGCAATCGAAAGAGAATTAGTGAAAAGTCACGGAGGCTGGAAATCCAATACTGTCGCAGAAGGTTATGTTCTGTTACTATCATAATTAGCGTTAATTGTAAATAATATTCAAATAAATTCAATTTGTCATCTCGTTTTTCAATGTCGAATTCAATAATCAAGGTTATATCAAGTTTAACGGGATTACATCAAGGTCAATGACATTATTGTTCCTCGGAAAAAATCAATACTTTCGCGTCTGCGCACATCTCACAATTCACGACCTAGAACAAGGTCACTTCCGATCTTGTCACATACAAATAAAATGTATACATCTGAATAATTTCAAGTTAGAAATATGGTCGAGCATAAAAATTCGTATGAAACTTGCCTATAATGGTAATTAAGACGCTCGCATGAATATTATGAAACTCGCTTGCGCTCGTTTCATAAATATCCATACTTGCGTCTTAATTACTACCATTATAGGCTCGTTGCATAATGTACTATTAAGTGATCGTGCTTCATTTAATTTAGGATGCTCCTTGTTGTTGTTGTTGTTATTATTATTACTATTATTATTATCACTACTATTATTCAGCAACTAAAACTTACCCTAGTACAAACCCTAGTAATGCCGCGCTTCGATTATTGTGACGTTTTGTTAAGTGACCTAAGTTCTGAACTGTCAGTCAAGTTACAGCGAGCTCAGAATATGTGCGTCAGATACGTGTGCAACATCCGACGATATGATCACATATCACCGTCCTTCGCAAGTCTCTCGTGGCTCCGACTTAAAGAACGCAGAACCTTACACTCTTTGTCTTTACTCTTTCGAATTCTGCACACCTCAACACCAAATTACCTTTCGTCTCGTTTCTCTTATCTATACTCTAACCACGACGTAAATACCAGATCACTTATCCGTGGCACGCTAAATATACCTCTTCATAGAACATCTTGTTATTCCTCATCTTTTACAATATCCACCTCGCGTCAATGGAATTCCTTGTCACAAAGTATTAGGGGCTGCAAGACAACAAACACCTTTAAGAACAGCTTAAAAGATAACCTTATTAGCATTTCACTCCAATCATACTGATTTAAAATATTACAGACTACACTGTTACTTTTTTCTTTAGACATCATCCTGATAGTGCTGTATTTTCAAAATTGTCTCATAATAATCTCTTTCTATTATCTAATATAATTTGAAATATATTAACATTCTATGTATTTTAGTTTAATTCTGCTATACAGTTTATTTCAGTGTTTAATTAATAGTTCATAGTATTTTGTTGTTTAATTCGTAAATAACTCTTGTATATATGTAACTCTCATCTAAATCAAATTGTTGAATTCTTTGTAAGTTCATGCATATGTATATACACTTTTTGCTGGTTGTGTGGAAGAGAAGGCCTTACGGCCTTAACTCTGCCAGCTAAAATAAATCATTATTGTTATTATTATTATTATTATTATTATTATTATTATTATTATTATTATTATTTATCATTATTATTAATTATTATTGTTTTTATTAGTTGTGTTTATTATTAATTGTCATTATAGAGTGTAATTAGTTACCACTGCCACTGGGTATTTACCCATTTGCAGTGTGAATAAATACATACATGCATGATGCCATTGTACCCTTATCATTTTTTCAAAGAAATGATTAAAAGTGCGGACTGCGTAGCAATCAATTTTTATCGAAGACAGACTTTCTTGGGTGATGCATTACCTCCGACCTACTTCTGCAGCTCAATGTTATAGTTCATGTTTGTACTGCTTTTAATCAATTAACGTGATGAGTGAAATGCACACGTCACTATCCATTTTCTAGAAAGCAGCTACCAACATTTACTGCGCGTTTCATACCGTCTATCCACATAGAAGTCTCTCACGAGCTGAAACAGAGTTATGAGCGCAATATCACGTCTCTCCTGCTTCAGACACCAAACACTAAGCGAATAATCTCATAAATTTCGACTTTACTCAAGTTTGTGGTACTTACGGCGAGTCCATTACACCTATCTTATGGAGAATTACATAGACGTAACCCCTAAATGGTTATATAATGTTAAGATGTCTCTATTGTGCAGAGGAGAAGTTATCAGATCTGCAAGTGACGGATAAATGCTTTAGGAATGCTTGGACTACATTCTGTGATCCAATAACAAACAATTGAAATTCGGCGAAGCTTCAATGACAATTTCACCATGGTAACATCTACATGGCTGGAGTTTCAGAGTGTAATGGTTGCCATTTCTTTCCCTCTTCCTCCTCATTCCTATTCAAATATTTATCCTTTATATTCATTTCGCCAGAAAATACAGAGTGTCCAGAGAAAATCTCCGTGATTATAAATGGGTATACAGGGTTAGTTAAAAGTCCCGCACCACCTAAATAACTTTTGAAGCATGTGGTTCAGTGACATGAAACTTGGTATGTGGGTATAACCATATACTAAGAACTCAATAATGGTATTACCAAGTTTTGTCTACTTCCGGTTTAACCGGAAGTAACTCCAACTCTCTCATTTTAAATGGAACACTCAATATATATTTTTTTTCAATAAAGCTCATTAAGGGCTTTTCAAAAACTACCCACACTCGATACTTCTGTACAAATTCAGTGTTGCTAAGTCAAGAAAACAGAAAAGTGTATCGAATATTAAAATAATAATAATAATAATAACAACAATAATAATAATAATCTTTATTGTCATTGAATGAAAAACTTCAATATAGACATTGTAAAATGTTACAATCTTACTGCAATACAGTTCATAGATATACAAAATAAAAATTTAATTATAAAAACAATATAGATATTTATCAAATTACATAATATAAAGTTAAAAGTACTATATTTACTAGATAAAAGACAGTATCACGTACTAATTGTCATATGTTTAATAACTAATTAAAAATACTACAAACAGAGGCTAATAATAAACTTAAAAAATGCAACATAAGGTAGTGCAATTTTGCTCTGTTTATTAATACATTGAAATTTAAATGTAAATTGATTTACCACTAGGTTTCATTTAAAATCTCATTATTAAAAAAAATTAAGAAACAACAACCGTAACATTTAAAACTGCATTGTTTAAAAATGTATGTCAATTTCAAAGAACTCATTTATTGAGTAAAGTGAGTTTTTAATTAACCAACTTTACAATTTTGTTTTATAACTTTCAACAGGAAGAAGTTGAATGTTTATAGGGAGCTTATTAAATAATTTGATTCCAATCAATTTATAGTATTTTTTTGTCACACTAAGTCTACAAAGTGGATAATAAATGTATTACCTCAATAACTTTTGAAGCATACGGTTCAGTGACATGAAGCTTGGTATGTGAGGATAACCATATACTAAGAACTTAATAATGGTATTACCGAGTTTTTTATACTTCCGGTTTAACCGGAAGTAACTCCAACTCTCTTATTTTAAATGGAACACCCAATATATTTTTTTTTTATTTTTGAATAAAGTTCATTAAGAGATTTAAAAAAAAATACCCATTCTTGATACTTCTGTACAAATTCAGTGTTGCTAAATAAATATGGAAGTGGTGGAAGATATTCCTAAAGCCTGGTTAAATCATTCCTTAAATGGTTTCTATGATCGAGTGACACATTGTAAAGCAGCTGAGGGCTACGAATTTGAACACATAATTAGAAGGTGAGCTAGCTTTGTTTTGTTTTTGTTAAGGAAGGAGTATTTTATTATTTTAATATTGGATACACTTTTCTCTTTCCTTGACTTAGCAACACTGAATTTGTACACAAGTATCGAGTGTGGGTACTTTTTGAAAAGCTCTTAATGAGCATTATTAAAAAAAAAAAAATATATATATATATATATATATATTGGGTGTTCCATTTAAAATAAGATAGTTGGAGTTACTTACGGTTAAGCCGGAAGTATAAAAAATTCGATAATACCATTATGGGTTAATTATAATTCATTGAATTAAATTAGCTCATAAATTAAGTTACTACTTTACCTTATAGATTTATCTAAATTTAAATAAATGTGTAGTGAAGATTATTGCTGGAAAACCTTTTAAGTGTAGTGAAAATATTTGTAATTTAAATTTATGTATTGTATTGATTAAGGCTGGTTGAGTGGAAGAGAAGGCCTTATGGCCTTAACTCTGCCAGCGAAAATAAAACATTATTATTATTATTATTATTATTATTATTATTATTATTATTGAGTTCTTAGTATATGATTATCCTCACATACCAAGGTTCATGTCACTGAACCGTATGCTTCAAAAGTTATTTAGGTGGTGCGGGACTTTTAACTAACCCTGTATAATATCTCTCAGTAGTCGTGTGCACATGGAAACGGTGACACTGCAGAGAACAATTAAAAAATGTTATAGTGCACAACTCACAAATACTCAATGTGCATCCCGCGTGTGATATAGCATATATCAAAGCTACATCACCACTCACTCCACACGCGCTCCAAAATACAGCGAGTTTTTTTCTGTGGGGAGAGTCAAAGGTCATGATTCTGGAAATGGATGTGCTGTTGAAACTTCCCATATTTTCATTAATCATTGCTAACGAGATATACCAAATCACGGGATGCGAGTGGTAAAGTATCCACGTTCAATTAGTGGTGTCAAAGAGGACGGAAGCTTGTAGTGTCAATAATTTTAATTATGTCGCTGTCCAGTGTCGTCGTCAAGTCTTTTGAAGGCCGCTCCAATACTCCACGCGGAGTGTATAAACCAGAGTTGCAAATTTTAGCAGTGTGTCTTGTTCTAGTTCACAGTGAAAATTAATTATATTACAGTTCAGTGTATAATAGAAATGTGGAGGCCGTGGAAAGCGAGTGTAGTGTCGGAACCGATACCCATGAACGTCAATAACGACGATGGTAATAATAATAATAATAATAATAATAATAATAATAATAATAATAATAATAATAATAATATATCAGAGTTAAATAACAATTCAAATTCAAAAGCTAGACCAAAATTATGTAAGCAGTGTCAAACGTTTGTGTGCAAAGCTCACACGTATGTTCTGAAAAACAATTTAGGTCAAGGAAAAATTTCGGAGACATCTAAAATTCTTAAATTAAATAGAAATACTGTAAGTAAAATTGTAAAAAAGGGACCTAAGACACCTAAAAAGCGTGGACACAAAGTCACAAAATTTAATAAAGTAGATGGTTTTACGTGTGATTACATTCGCCGTGAAATATATAGTTCTTACAATAAGGGCCAATCCTTAACAATAACAGAATTATTACAAAAAGTCAAACTTTCCGGTTTTCCTTATGGAGAAACATTTAATTATTTCTTTAAATAATTAATTTAAAATAAATAATCTAAATAATATAAATAATCTTCAAATTAACTCATGCTTTGAGGAATTAAGCCTAGCCCATATCCATGTTATATTAATATATAGCAGCAACAAACAAGACGTTACGACGTCGCATTTTCATTTTATTATCGGTGCATGCAATAAAGACCTACAAATCTTAAAAGGAATGCGGCTGTCTAATAATTAAACGAGGCAACTATACCTACTGGAAAAAAGAAAAAAGCAAATAATTTTTATTTAATGACCTTGAAGTTGATTGTTCACACCAGAGTGCTGCATTGGAGTTAAATCGCTCGCTTGAACTCGGTCGAGTGTCGCACCCTCGAGTGAGATACGATCGGTCGTGATACGCTCGTAATAAATAGCACAGTACAAGGTCATCTCACCGACATGTCTTATCTTGTATGGAAGGCGACAGATAAGATACACATATGTTTTGCTCACACGGTAAAATAAGGTTTTATTTTCTGCGTTTATGACAAACGTTTAATGGAACAGTCAATGGAACGTACCAAAATAGGAACATGAAATTATAAATAAAATATTATGAAAAACTTCGATATACAGTTATTATTCCTAATTAATAATTATTCAATATTTGATTTACCACATATATAATATGTGCCTATATACTGCGACAAGTCTACACCTGTGGAGTAAAGGTCAGCGCGTCTGGCTGCGAAATCAGGTGGCCCGGGTTCGAATCCCGGTCGGGGCAAGTTATCTGGTTGAGGTTTTTTCCGGGATTTTCCCTCAATCCATTACGAGCAAATGCTGGGTAACTTTCGGTGCTGGACCCCGAACTCATTTCACCGGCATTATCACCTTCATATCATTCAAACGCTAAATAACCTAGATGTTGATACAGCGTCGTAAAATAACCCAATAATACTGCGGCAATGTAGAAACGTTTTACAAAATATTATTGATATAGCAGTAGATTAATAACAATATTAGTACAGAGATAACGTCACAGAAAATATAATAAAACGAATAATCATGCTGCACAACTGTTACAGACGCAAAGACTGATACACTAATTATTAGAGATGATGATTATTATTATTATTATTATTATTATTATTATTATTATTACTACTAGAAAACTTGATACATTTCTAGCATTATCGTGATTGTGTTCTCCGTATATAATAATTACATTTACATCCAATAACATCTATCAGATGTGGCAAAAACAAATTCACTCCAGTGTGGAAAAAAAAAAAAACATTTACCTACAACATTTATATTACATTTTAAAGCAAGTTTTGTAGTTGTACTATGGAGAGTTTAGTTAAACACTGCAAAGTTTTGAAATGATAAACATCTATGATGTTACTACACAGTTCATCACTGTAACAAGAACGAATGTCTAACGCTCGGCTTATACCGTTCGAGGATTTATCGCTCGTGACAATTTTACCCATCATGCATGTGCGCTACCTATCGGATTATGCTGTGAACTACTTGGCGCTCGAGCGAAAACGTCCGAAGCAGACCTCTGATATATATCTGTCAGTAGTCGCGTGTACATGGAAGTGGTGACACTACAGAGAACAATTAAAACATGTTGTAGTGCACACCTCACAAACATTCAATGTGCATCCCGCGTGCCACATAGCAGACATCAAAGCTACATTCCCACTCACTCCACAAGCGCTCCAAATACAGCCAGATTTTTTTTTCTGTGGGGAGAGTCGTAGGTCATGATTCTGGAAATGGATGTGCCATTCAAACCTCCCATATTTTCAGTAATCAATGCTAACAAGATATACGAAATTACGGGATGCGAGTGGTACCTACTAAAAGAAAGAACAACTCAAATAATTTTTATTTAATGACCTTGTAGTTGTTTTTTCACATATTCTATTGCACCACAATCGCATAAAGCAAAATGGCGACTCCGCAGAAGTGCGCTCTATCTGTATTCTGGTGTGCAGAGACAAAATCAATCATTACAATGCAAAGAAATTACCGGAAAGTATTTGGAGGAGATGCACCTGATGGGAAAACCATTAAGGCATGGTGTGAGAAGTTTCTGGTGACTGGAAGTGTTTGAAAAGAATCCGGATTTTCTCATCGATATGTTTCAGAAGAGAATATGGAAGAAATTCGAGTGGGATATCAAATAACCCCGCGTAAATCTATTTACCAAGCACCCTGGTAGTTCAACGTTTTCCCAAATAATATAGTTGTGAAATAAATAAAAAATCTAAAAAAAAAATTCCAAACTTCAACAATTTTGATAAAAACTGTCATTTTATGGGCACGAAAATACCTCAACCATTAAGCTTGCAGTTTATAAGTGTTTGGAATAGTCTATCATTAACTAATGTTCTTCCAACGTTGTTTATCTTCTAGTCGTCCTGGATAGATAAATAATGTTACACGCACTCGAAAGAGGGACAGCAAAGGCGACAGTACTCGGAAGGGAGCTTGTCAGCTCGAATGCTCCGGAGCAGGAATATACGTATTTAGTATGGTAGTTTGGGACTCGTGCAATGGTCAAATATGGATATCTATATTATAACCAAAGATCGGAACTTGGGCACTTGTGTCTTTGAACGTGGCTAAGCGACCGGACTTCAATGTCAACAAACTCCCACTTCCAGCACGGAGGTACTGTAAGGTCTGCTATAAAAGTGGTTCCTGGCTGGAACAACGTATTGATAATATTATGATAGGTTGAAACGCGTAATTTCATAGCATATATATATATATATATATACTACTAGGTTCAAAAAGTTCCCGGAATTTTACTACCATTTTTCGTATTAATATATAACAAGGGATATTATACATTTGTTTTGTTGGTAACATTCATGATGTCATTTCCTTAAAGTTTGCTGATAATGGCAATTATTGGTTTTGAGTTGTAGGCAATTGTTTATCATAGTGTTTTGTTTGTTCGTCGCATTTTGTAATTATGTCCACAGAGCAAAGTACAAACATCAAGTTCTGTGTTTTGCTGGGGACATGATCAGTATGGCTGATGAAGATGGTGATTTCTTAAACAAAATGAAACTGGTGCTACTTGTACGACCCAGTCCCTAAACGACAGTCATCTGAGTGGAAATCGAAAACATCTCCTCGGAAGCAAAAATTTCCTAGGGACACTTCCAAAGGCAAAGTTATTTTAAATGTTATGTTTTATTTAACGACGCTCGCAACTGCAGAGGTTATATCAGCATCGCCGGATGTGCCGGAATTTTGTCCCGCAGGAGTTCTTTCACATGCCAGTAAATCTACTGACATGAGCCTGTCGCATTTAAGCACACTTAAAGCAAAGTTATGTTGGAAGTTTTCTTACTCTCAGGGTCTCATGCACCATGAGTTCATTCCAGAAGGTCGTACTGTAACGAAAGAATTGTACGTAGAAACCATCCGTCGCCTCTGGGACGCAGTGAGAAGGAAACATCCAGAAAAGTGGGTAGAAAACAACTGGTTCCTTATGCATGACAATGCACCTGCTCATCGCGCAATTATTGTAAAGAATTTTCTTGCCAGGCACAACATAACTGCTTTGGATCACCCACCATACTCTCCTGATCTCTCACCACCTGATTACTTTCTGTTTCCCCGTCTGAAAAGTCATCTGAAAGGACGGAGATTCAATGCTGAAGAGGTTATCGCAAACGCGACGAGAGCACTAAGACGGGTTTCACAAAATGGCTTCCAGGCCTGCTTCCAGGAACTCTACACGCGTTGGCAAAAGTGTGATGTTGCGGAAGGCAACTATTTTGAAGGGAATGCTGTAGAATAGTGTTTAAGGTACGTTGTTTCTATGATGCTAGCAAATTCCGGGAACTTTTTGAACCTAGTATGTATATAAATAAACATGCAAAATACATCAAATTTACAGTTCTGCTCTGTACATTTTATTACAGGGAATGACTACATACATTAGAAGATTTTCGAACCCATAAACATGATTTGAAACGAAGGAAACTTATTTCCACGTCACATGAAGTGACGGGAGCAAACTTTAATTTTTTTATTTTATTTATTTTAACTAGCTACCTAGTGAGTACAAATTACATTTATAAAATAAAAATGTTTCTAGCCACTACCGTAAGAGTCAGGCTCGTGTACGGTGTGGTCTTAGTCAATAATATAACATACAATTTACAAGGACAGTTTACTAAATACAGTAACTAACTTAATTCAAACCAATAAATACAACACAAGAGCAAGAATAAAGAAGAAAGAGAAAAAGAGAGAAAAATACACATTTAATATAAATTGACAATCCGACAGAAGCCAGTGATATTCAGTAAAAATATGAATATAGTCGATAGAAATAAAAGGTAAAAAAATGCATTTATTAATATTATATATCATGGATAATTTTACAAATTTCTTTTTTAAAAGCTTCAATTCAAAAAAATTTCAAATTTGGAAAATAGTTTGTAATTTTATTATAAAGTCTTGGGCCGAAATAAAATGCGGAATGTTTTCACTGTCACTGTTTCCGTTCGATTTTCAGCAGTTGCTAGCTCATCTCGTATCTGAGAAAAATAAGTATATCCTAAATGTTTCTCGAAAATAGTTTTCAATTTCTATGTCACTACTAGGGAAGGTCCCACTACGACTTGATCCATGGCTATGGACGAATTTTCCACCGATTTATTTTTTTAAAAGGATATTTTACGACGCTTTATCAACAGCTTAGGTTATTTAACGTCTGAATGAGATGAAGATGATAATGCCGGTGAAATGAGTCCGGGGTCCAGCACCGAAAGTTACCCAGCATTTGCTCATATTGGGTTGAAGGAAAACCCCGGAAAAAACCTCAACCAGGTAACTTGCCCCACCCGGGAATTGAACCCGAAACCTGGTTTCGCGGCTAGACGCGCTAATCGACCACCGATTTAAGGGACTGCAATGTATTTCAATGAATACCCGCTTCCAGTCTCTAGTTTATGTGTCCCACAACTTACAAAATATAAACTCTCCATTCGAAGAAAATAATGTATCTCCTCAGAATTCCTCCACGAAATTCTGTACCTAAAATTTAAGAAATGTATTTTCAAACTTCTATAATACCCCTTCGAGTAACACGTATTTTCTAATTCCTCAAACAGGCCGTTTACCTTTAATTCTCTGAATGTCATTGGCTTCGACATAACAGTTTCTTCGTCCGTCTTCCTGTCATTCGTTGAGGCCACTTTCTTAGTACACACGACTGTCCCTGAGCACTTGCAGGGTGAGCTTTGTGTACGCTGTACCTGTAACCTTACTCATGCACACGACACACAAGTCCCCAAGTTCCGAGCTTTGATTATAACTTGGTAGAAAGACTCCTCCTCTCGTTCACCAATTTACCATCATGATTAATTGTAATACTGTACAGGGTTATATCTTTGATTATTGGAAGCCGATAGTAAGATTTCTACTATTGTATGTTCAGGAAAGTTTCGTACAGATCAACTAAGATTACAGTTTTCTCATTTCGATTCATTTTGTTTATTCATTGTTCACTTCATTATTATTTATGTTATTTTATCCATGACCATAACGAAAAACATGCGTTTACTAAATACTTTTGCGTTTGTAAAGTAGGCTTTTATTCAACATTACTTTATTTCACTAGTGAGATAAAGACTTTACCTCACAGTTTGTACTTTATCTCACAGTTCATTAGTATTTTCCTAGAACCCGGGTACACACGTATACTTTTCCATTGAACTAGCCTATTACTCAAGAAGTTAATATATTAGTTACTAGATGTCACTACCTCTACTTCTTTATTACCATTTCTTAAATATACATACACTCAATCTCCTTCTCTTTTCTCTATCTGCTACGTCGTAATTTGTACATTACGTCCATATCTAATATGCATCTTTTTAAAATTTTGTAATAATTTACCTTTTGGGATGCGATGAGACTTGAACCTACGAAGTTGGCTTTATAGGATTTTTAAAACAACACCCGTTAGCCAACTGAGCTAAACAGACATGTGAAATTATTTTAATCACATTAGTTCCGTGAACACTTCTAAATAATCCCTGAAACTTAAAAAAGACGAAAATACACGTTTAAAGTGAAAAAATATATATTAAAATTATATAATTAATTATAATTTGTTATTTATCCAACGCCTTAGATACCATTCTTTACTAATCATGGCCTCCTACATCATGACCTACCTAGTAACGTATTGATTCTAAAATCCATGCTATGGTATGTGATTACATGAGGACTTATTTTCAACATATTTTCTTTTATAAAACATAATTTTTCGTTATGGTCATGGATAAAATTACGTATGGTACTTGTGAGGGTGATCTTTATTGCACTCGGCTGACGCCTCGTGCTTAAATCTTTCCACTCGTGCAATAAAGATGCACTTACCTCACAAGTACCATAAATAACTATTATATTTGATTGTACTCTTTATTTAATTATGTTTTATTACATACTAATTTACATCCAGCCTTCGTTTATTTCTGATCGTTTTCACTACGACATATTGGTCAAAACCTTATTCACCTTCAACATCTGACGTTGTAGACGTACTCAATATGCTTGTGAGACGATGTGACGAGGCTGAAACACTAGGACATGTGTTGGGTTTCTGCTGAAAGACTGAGTTACTGTACAACAACCGCCATCACAACGTAAGGATAATGCTTGCTGATATCCTAAGACAACAAGGATTAGAAGTCCACGAAGAAGTGCATTGTATATCGGGAGATGATTCAACAAGACGAGCAGATATTGTTGTCATTGATAGATAAAACAATACAGAAACAATACTAGACCCGACTATTTTATTTTAGCAAGCAGTATAACATCATCGCTAATCCTTGGTCAGTACACGGACTTATTTTTGGAGTTCGTAGTACTATCTCCAAATACACCTATAACCTTTAAAAATCAAAGGGAATCACATTTTACAATGTTGATAAAATCCTTAGAGAAATTATAAAGGACTCAATTCAAATTTTGCAATTTAATCTATATTTCAAGTAATATGATTTCACCTTCACTTTCCATGTATTTACATTTTTTTATGTTCTTACTTACTTACTTGCTGGCATTTAAGGAACCCGGAGGGTCATTGTCGCCCTCACATAAGCCTGCCATTGGTCCCTATTCTGAGCAAGATTAATCCATTCTCTATCATCATATCCCACCTCCCTCAAATCCATTTTAATACATTCCGAGGCTTATCTGAAGGATTCGTAACAAGCTGTTTTTTACGGTCATGGGTTGATAGCCCTTCGCCCAACCTCCAAGCTGGAGGACCACCCCTCATCGGCTGCCCGCGACTGCTTATTCAACATATTCACAGCTACTCTCCATATCTGGAGGCCGTCTCCTCGATTCGCAACCTTAGGACGCGCCATGCCGTGGTGATTTTTTTTTTATGTTCTAGTGATATTTAACTTATTTTATCTTTTTGCTTTCATATTTCCCGATAATGGTATATCTATAATGTGATAATTTGAGCTATATATAATCATAGTTTTCCTTACTGTGTGTACTTAAAAATATTGTATTCCTTCTACGCTTTGTACTACACTATTTTATTACTACTATTAGTATTATTATTATTACTATTCTTATTATGTATTATTATTATTATTATTACTATTCTTATTATGTATTATTATTATTATTATTATTATTATTATTATTATTATTAATAGTTGTCATTTTTTATACTTTGTCTCATTTATTTTGACCTGTTGTTCACATTTTATTATGCTTTTTCCTATCTTTCTGTATGTTATACATTATGTCTGATTTCTACTTACTTGTTGTTTACATTGTATTATTATTATCTTATTCAGTTTTGTGTGTAAAATTGTAGTGTACTTTGTAAATTTGTAGTGTTTTTTGTAACGCAGTTTTACTCCTGGTTGAGTGTTAGAGAAGGCCGTATGGCTTTAACTCTGCCAGGTTAAATAAATTATTATTATTAATATTATTATTATTATTATTACTTTAATTTTCTTTTGTAATTTATTTTATGTATTGTCATTGTTTCATTGTAAACTTTTATATATGTATTTGTTTTCTGGATTCTTGTGGTCACCCTCAATGAAGGACAGAAAGTTTTGTTTGGTAAATCCGATATATATTCAAAGTAATTCACAAAAGATTTTGTGCGAGATCGTGCGTATTTGCTTGGTTTCCGCACACAACCAATCCGCGGAAAGTCTAAAATTCCACATTCAGTATTCCCAACCTAACACACATAACAATTTCCCTCTTCTTACCGCTTAAGTTACATATTGATTTTACTGCTTTAGGCTTTTAACATATTATTTTTAAAGACGTTCAATATAGTAATAATTATAAATTGGAAACTTACCACTGCAATTTCACCTTCATTGCACTGTTAATTATTGTTTTTAAATATTTGCAAAAATTAAGTAAACTCTACATCTCCACTAAAGTTACTGCATTCGTGATGCAAGTAACTTTAAGGAAGCCGTGAAAAAAATCAACAAGATTCCAGACTCATCATAGACAGGGGGAAAAAAAAGGCAGACGTTTATCACGGCCTGCTGGAGTATAGTAAACACAGAAAATATTTTAAAGCAACAATGTTGAAGATAGATATTTTTGTTTTGCAAATTTTCCGTCATTGAACAGAAACCAATATGGATATTTCATTGCAACAAATAGAAATTCCTCTTTCAGGTATGTAATAAACGATCTTCGCACAAAATAATGTACGATACACGAGCGGTATGTTTTCTTTCAATTCTCGGAAATTAAAAAAGCTCAACTACGTTTCGCTTTTTCAAACTTTTCCTCGAACATGAAAACGTCAACATACCGCTCTTGTAACACATATTAATATAAAGTTTTATTTCCTTTTCAGTTATCACTACTATTAGAAAGAATAGCTAGGACATTTTTTTTATCTCGTACTCACGTCAAAATTATACACTGCAGAGAGTATTTTCAGAATCTGTTTTCATATTTAGTTGAGTTGTAACAAGGGAAAAGAAATGTTTTGTTTTTATCATTGTTCCGTGAATAGCACTGTTACATCCAATAAAGGTATTAAGGTGGGTCGATATGCTGTTGTGAATGGGACGACAAAAAACAATGGATTGCAAACAGCATGGAGCCAAGAGCCTGAGGGAAACAAAGCGGAAATGGCACGTTAATATTAAAATGGATCTTTGGGAATAGAATATGGAGATGTACAGACCCGATAACCATTTCACTGTACTATATCTGATTTTACAAGGAGGAAAAGTTTGCGTTTCAGTGATGGCTTTGCATTTGCTATGGTTACAAAATATCAATGGGAAAGAGTGAAACGGTAATCTTATCGTGACATATTTATAAAAATGAGCTCTATTTAAAATATTCATTTTTGCTATATGTAGCCACACAAGAGAAAAACTGACACAATGATGAAAATGTAGATGTTTCATGCGAAAATGTCAACAGTTCAAGATCCTATAAATAAGTCTCACATAGTGACAGACGAAATATTGCATTTCATATTCCAAACCAGGCATGTAAATTGATGCCCATAGGAGCAAGCGCGCGCTTTAGAGCCCAGGAGAGCCTGAGCGCTTTACAGCGGAAAGGAAAGAGACAGACGAAAGAGGTGGTATATGCCGCTTGGTCGAGCTATATACAGGGATGGCCAGCAATGATTCAATAGATAAAGGGAAGAGAACTTATTAAAACTGTATCCATGGTAATTTTTAGATTTTCCTGAGAAGTATAAGTGCATTATAAGAATGTAAGATTTAATCTTAATGCTCATTTTTTTATTTATTTTATTCAAAAGAAATATTTTCTCAGTTTTTCGTATAGAAAAGTGAAATTTTCAGGTATAGGCCTATTTATTTAGTAGCCTTACAGAATGTTTTCGTAAATCTAATATACCGTATATACGTATTACTGAAGATAGTGTATTGAAAATTTTGAAAATATTCGCATGGAAATTGTTTGTAAGAAAATGGATTAACAAAGCAACTACTGTTACATCATAAGCAAAAGATACGTGCCCATGTGTTGTAAAAATGTCAGCTCTATATTTTCAGCACATTTCGAGAAAATAATTTAATATTCTGATGATACGAAATTTCTCACAAATATCACCTCAAAAGCATAATGCGATAAGAGTTTTGTTATGTAATATTAGTTACACTTAAAACAGATACAGTACCTAGGTAACTTTACTTTGTACTGTGATATTGTTTTGATTAGTTTATTGATTGCTTTTGTAAGGCTAAAGATACCATCAATATAAATTCCAACTTATCATGTCATACTCAATCTCTTTCTTAGAATATCACATTCTTTATGAATGATGTGTTTCATCCAATTAATACAGTATAATATTATACTACTATGGAATTTAAGTGAATATGCCTTCTTAACTCTCTATTATGTTATTAACATTTAAAACACAAGTGCAATATTAAGAAATCAGTGTTAGTACTTTTGTTTTACAGACAATATAAATAATATTAAACTGAAAGAAGCTACATAAAAATAACGACATAAAATGTCACGTTCCGTTTGAAGTTTGTGCACCACTGTTTTCTTAATCCAACAGGTTGCTTATTCATATACACAACTCTTCCTCTTTCCATACTTAGCGCTTGCTGCCCGCGCACGACGTCAAGGTCAGAAAAATGCGCTTGCTTTGACATCAGTGTTCTAAACCATTCCTACCAGCTGTAGGGACAGATAATTTCATTATTCAAGGCGTGTATAATGGAATGCAATTAAACCAAAAATATTGTCATGTTTCATAATATTTAGTAAAAGTTTCATATTTTTCGTATTTGCACGACTTTTCTCCCTCCATTAACATTTTTCTGTTCCTACCATTCACCAGTTTTTATTTTTCAGACACAAGGAGACAAACCTCTGACTGAGATTCTACCTCATATGTACAGTGAGGGATGCAATTATTGAGAGGGTGAAAATGTTTCAAGATCTGTAGCGGGGACCATAAGTGGCTACAGTTTTAATACCTTCTCAGCATAGATATGTATGTAATATTTAAACAGAAAAGCGAAGTGAATATTTCTTCAACATATGACGAAAACCTTTGGCTCGGAGCATGCGCAGTGAGACATTCTTTGACTTAGAAAAAACTCGAATCGCTCAACTACGAGTGTCATTTCATAAGTAATTCACACGTTGTAGAACTGTGAAGTGGATGAAGTAATACCAATAAAAATTACGTCAGCTACAGTTGAATGCTTAAGGAAGAAGCATTTGTGTTCGTTTCGACCTTAACACAGTCTGTGTTTAGGCAACAAGCTAGAAATGGAGCCTACACGTGTCTCGGGTATTGTGACAAATATTGAAGATTATACATAGTATCTTCACAGAAATCCACAACGCTTTGAGTGCAGTTTGTGGTGAATTACAATGGATCGTAGTACAGTTTCTCGTTGGGCTACTCCTTTTCATGATGGTCGTGACAACATATACCAGGAAGGTCGAAAACTTCAACAGATGAATAAAGTGTGAAACTTATGGCGGATACTCTTGAAGAAGATCGTCGAGGGACGTGTGATAAACTTTCAGAAGCTAGGAGGATTCCACCAAGTTCAGAATTCAGTATTTGACGAATGATTTGAAGAAGAGGCAAATTTCTGCGCGAATGGCCTCTCATGAGTTTTTGTCATGTAGAGATTCGATCTTAATGTACGATTTTGATCTTCAATCGTCACAGTGCTCGAGACACTTGTAGGCTCATTTTCCAACTCTTGTTACTTTAACACAGAGTATGCTATGAACGAAACGAACACACGTCCTTCTTCCTTAAGCCTTCAACTACAACGGACTTAATTTCCATTGGTGTTGCGTCATCCATTTCACACTTCACTATCAACCTGTGCATTATTTATGAAATGACAATCGTATTATATCCCTCATTGTACATCTGTTATCACAGAGTACAGCTCACTTGTTACAATACATATAAGTCTGATTAGTGTAACTAGGCAGTCATGTATGTGATGTAGAGGAAAAAACTGGCCACTCTACCCCACTACCTTCTGGCTTAGTTGTCTCATGAGTAATGTCTTATTGGTGTCACTGTGGGATTCAAACTGTCTTCAGACAGTTGTCTAAACAACAATAAGGAGACAAAAAAGGTGTTTTACAGACAATACTTAGAAAAACCCAAATAACCCATTCTACAATATTCCGGGATAGCCAAATAATTTTATTATTATTTATGTGTATTTATCTGTACATCTTACACACAGGGTAAGCAAGGGTGAATAGGGTCAAAATTCATATTTACTCTAATAACCCACATAACTTAACATCAAACCTAAAGTGTGATACTTCGTCAAAAAGATTGAAATTTTAGCTACACGTTTAAACGTCTATATTAGAATTAACTCTGCAACAATTTGGCATACTTAGAAATTAAACAAAGTACTGCATGACCCTTTTCACCCTAAGCAGCCAGGGTGAATAGGGTCATCAAGAAGGGCGTTGCAAATTGCTTTTATTGGTCAACTGAGAACACGGTTTATCCTCCCCTATTCTTTACCTGTTAGTTGACCTCATTTTCCAGACGTCTTTGTAGGCAGTAATATGGTACATTGAAGCGCGCCGCAGCATGGCGCTAGCTTCGTACTTCACGATAAGCTTTTATTGCCCTCTACATATACCCCTCCAATCATGAAGACTACGTCTTCCTTCTGTATTTCCCCATTTAGGACAAATATAAACCCTATTTCAATGAAATCAGTTAAAAATATTCTGACCCTTTTCACCCTTAAAATAGTGATCCGAATCACCCAAAGAGCAGTAATATTTTGCATAGTAAGGTTTGCCATACTGATTGGTCTTAGAAGTTCAACATATGGGTAACCTGTCCTTTAAGAGTCCACTTTCAACTTAATTACTAAATCATGTATCACGATAATAACTGGTAAAACGCAGATTAAATAAACACTACAATTCAAGAAATTAAATAAAATATTGCTACTTATCGTTACAGTAACAATTTTCTACTTCAAACACCGAACCGAAAACAATGCAGTTATATTGCTTTCCCGCCTTTTTGCATTGAAAAAGATCCCAACTTCAACGCTAGCTAGCGCACAATCCAGCATTCTTCGTTCTTTGGCTTACAGAGCGGTGTTTTCAAAACTGACCCGATTCATCTGGTGTCCCGTTTCACCCTTGTTTACCCTACTGTATTCATCTGACGTTGTTACCGTTGTCTTCTTATAGTATTCCATTCAGTGCGCTGTCTGAGGGATGGGGACAGGAAACTACACTAAAGCAATGCAGATAGCGTAATGTGTAACGGACATGGTCGGTCCTGATATGCACGTCTGTAGACAGCAGTGTATGTGTACAAGTTGCAGTGTCCAGTCGATCAGTCCTAGTGAAATGGAGGAGTACACGAGAGCGGAATAACCAGATCTGATTTTCGAATACGGATGAGCCAATGGGAACAGTAGACAAGGTCACAGATTGTATCGGTACAAGTACTCACGTAGGAGACATCCGGCCCATACCATCTTTCCACGACTGTTCCAAAGGTTAAGGGAAGGAGGGCACGTGGTGGCAAATTACAATTCCATTTTTCGCCATCATCCCTGAAAAATTGTAACACCACCTCGGAAACATCCTGTATAAGCTTGCTTTGTAAATAATGGGTAAACCTGTTTCGAATAGTTTACAAACGAATATATTTTAGCACTGAAATATTTATTTCATATTTTCGTATTTTACTAAAACAAATTTCATATTTTAATGGACAATATAAATATATTGTGCCAGTCTCTACTTCATATATGGACGAAAAAATATTTCCCAGTTTATGCTCTTTTTGCGATTGCCATTTCAAGATACTAATAAATGTACTCAGGCACTAATATTCGGAGTTCAAAACCTGTTACGTGTGTTAAAATAAAACTTACTGTGAAAATAGTCAAGTTAAAGTACGCAAAAATTCGCTTAGGTATCATTCCACATTGTACAGCGTTGTGCTAGACTTCGGCACTTTTGTACCCTTTCTTAACAGAGAATTTTTTATGAAAAAGAAAAAAGAGAAAGCCTTACACTATCCTCCGACGAATTTAGAGCTATAAAATAAGTGAACAAATCTGGTGCAAGATTCGAGTTTTAGCACCATATCACTAATACGGAAGCTTCGTATCGGGCCACTAATTTACAGAACGGAGAAGCTATTTGTTGGATTACTTACTAAAAATATTCTTTACAACTTAAAGGGGACTTCACTGAAAATCATGAAAATTATCCAAAAAAAATTTATTGTCTCTTTAACCTGTTTAGAATGTATATTTTGATATCCCAAATGGATTTAGTTAAATTCTGATTACAAATATATGTAACATTTTTTTTAATTAAAGCTGTAAGGGGGTGTGGCACTTAAAGAGCTGTCAAAACTATCTTTTTATCAAATTTTTTTTTACAAATTTCTGATTACAAATCTAGTAACTTTCTGTTCGAAAGTTAGCTCCCTGATGTTACCAGATGAATGTAGAGGAGGAGAATATTAATTTAAGTAAATATTAATTTACTTTCAAATCCATTTTTTCCGGAAATTTATTTTCCTTGATTCAACACCAACTTTTTTTTATGCCAAATACTGCTCGTTTATGTTATTAATATTTTTTCTTGAATTATAAGAAAAATAACATTTTTAAAATTTCAAACTATTTCTTCAAAGTGAATAAATGAGATATTTCGTAAAATGAGTGCATAGAAATGTTTCTCTATGTCTTGTGAGTGTAACGAAAGAATCTAAGCTTAAAAGTCCAGATCTTCTACTAAAAACTTGGGTTGGAATATATATTTTTAAAAACATAGAAAAAAATTTAAAAAAAATCAAAAGTCAAAAACATTTAGGAGTTCAAAATTTGTATTTTGTTAGTACATAGTAAACATGATCTCAAAATTTGGTTGAAAAAAATTAACAGGAAAAAAGTTGTCATTTTAGTGGAGTGTCCCGTTAACTGATATTAAAAACTGTTAAGAAAAGGACAATGATAAAATAATAGTACATTATGCAACGAGCCTCTAATGGTAGTAATTAAGACGCGAGTATAATTTTCATACGAAATTATTCATAAGTATTCATGTTATTCTCATCTGACTGGGGAGCGGAACTGACCTTGTGCAATATCTCGTAAATTGTGAGATGTACGCAGACACGAAAATATTGATTTTTTTTTCCGAGAAACAAATGTCATTGACCTTGATATAATCTAGAGAGTAAAATAAACATTAATCTTGATATAACCTTGAAATTGATTTAGACATTGAAAAACGAGATGACAAATTGAATTTATTTGAATACTAGCCGTACCTGTGCGCTCCGCTGCACCCGTTAGAAATAAATATAAAGTAATTACATAATTAAAATAGGACATTTGATCCAGGGAACATTCGTGTTTGATATAAGGATAAATCGTTTATTATGTTACTTAATTTAAATTGTATTTGCATAATTAAAATGCGGTCATTTTGATCCAGAGACCACTCATTTGGTCATAAAAATTATTTTAGGAAATACAGGAAACGAATGTACAGAATAGCCTATCAAGTTTTCTGTGCATAAGAAGCTATTTTAATCTTACCTGTCCTCGATTCACTCAGAAGTTACTGTAATAACATTATAGCATTATGTCCATCTAGAGGAACTACAGTTTCAAATGGTGAATTAATAATTAATTATACAAATCGGTTAATTTAGCTTCCGATATTACTTATACAAACAGAGAAACATTATTTGTAGGCTATGTTTCATAGCTTTCGATTGTTGTTGTCCAAGGCCCCTTATAGACGAAGTCATTTGTTTTTTAATTCATTACACGGCCTTAGATGGGAGTTATTTTAATTTTAAAACTCATTTTTCTCATTAAATATCAGTCCTATCAAAATTTTTCAAGGAATAAAACTTATCGGAAATTATTTTTAAAGAAACGTATGTTATGTAACATTTTTCCCAAAAATTAATAATAAGCGAGATATTTCGATTTATTTAATTCAGGCCCCCTTATAACCCCCCTTTTAAATAATGTATTTTGAATGCCATATAGACTAAAATCTAAGTTACAACGAACTTAATTTATATTCGAATTTTCATCGCAATCCGTTCAGCCATTATCGCGTGAAAAGGTAACAAACATACAGACAGACAGACATACAAACAAAAATTTCAAAAAAGCGATTTTCCGTTTCAGGGTGATTAATTATATATGTTAGGACCAATTATTTGTGGAAAATCGAAAATTACCAGAAAAATTTCGGCTACGGATTTATTATTAGTATAGATTATTTACAATTAACGCTAATTATTATAGTAACAGAACATAACCTTCTGCGACAGTATTGGATTTCCAGCCTCCGTGACGTTTCGCTAGTTGTCTTTCGATTGCATATCCGAGAATAATCGATACTTGCGCTTTCATATTGCTACAATGGTGTTTTCTGATTGGCGGAACACCTGAACTTTAATGAATAGGTGTACTTTAATGAGGTCCATTAAAGGGCTGCTACCAGGTGTATACTTACTACATTTCGGCATGGTCGAGCATAAAAAAAATAAGATTAAGTAGAAGAACGAAGACCAGAGGACAAAGGAGATAAGAATTTTAGGAAAGGGAGAAAGAAGGAAATGAGAAGGTGATGAAAGAAAGTGGAGTAATAGAAAGAGCTTTCTGAAAATACGGAAAAAATAAAAGAGAAGAAAAAGAAAGTTCATAAAGAGGAAGCGAAGGATACATTTCCTTCAAAAGAAGACGCGGAATGCCTCGTCGGGCATCGTGGTGTTCTGCAGTGCATCTGGGACCCCACGCAACAAGTAAATTATTCACAAGCAAGACTCTCACGACGCCATGCAACCAAAGTGCTTATCTACCGGGATTCCAAGACATCCAGCACAGGGCTACGAGAACGAGTAAAATACCTGAAACCCATAATGACACTAATTTCATGAACGAGAGACGTTGTACTCTTTCAGTCGTTGCGAAATACATGTTTACACTCTCGTCTTAAAATTTGACGTCAGAGGTGATCGATTGCTCCCTACTTTATTTATAACTATGCACCAGCGAAGCAAAAGGTTGCAAATAGGATTAAAAGTCCTCTTTTCTTAACTCGATCCATGTTATGTTTTTAGAGAGAATTTCAAAGTTGTAGTAACATTACAAATATAACGTATATCGTCATTTTAAACGAAAAACGCTCATTAGCTTGACATTAGAGAAATGTGGTCATACTTTCTGTTAATACGGTGACGTCATTAAACTACAGTAGTCAAATTATAATGTGTTTCAACAACTGCAATATTAAGAAATTGGTGTTAGTACTCTTTTCAGACAATATACGTAATATCAAACAGAAAGACGTCATATAATAATAACGATATAGGGTAAACTAGGTAGTTATTGACCAGTATACGGTGCTTGACAGGTTACTTTTTTCAAGTATATTGTGAATAAACCACGATCGTGATTTCACTTTTTGCTACATATACCTCTAGTAACAACCCTTATTTGTGGTTAGTTGTCGCTGTTCATCCCACTGAGTTAGTGTCTGTTGTCTGAGAGGACTGAAATCGATTGGAGATGCAACTGAACCTAAACAAGTGTAAGTAACTAGAGAAATTGCTAAGAATAATGCATCCAATAATTTATTTATTCTGCAAAGGATACATAAATTCTGGTGCTCGTTTTTACACTCACAGTGTGAGAAAAGGTATAAGGTTTCCGTCCACAGAATATTATTTTGTAAAAGTTTTTATATGACATAAAAATGCCCCGTGGTCAATCACTATAAAGTGTATGTCCGCAAACTACAGTGATTGGTCGTTCATAAATTATTTGTTAGAATAATGACCAATTTGCTTCAATTCTATATAATGTTATCGGTTAAACGATGGGGATTTTTACAGGACTGATACTATATTATAATGCCTAAGCCAGGTAAAGTGCATTATACAGGGGAAGCTTTACGAAACGCTACAGAACCTGTCCACAGTGGATTTGATTTAAATGAAGCTGCCAAGAAGTTTGGTGTCCTAAAAGCAACCTTAGCGTCCAGAAACAAATATCCCGTTGAAGGAAAAGTGTTCTTTGGTCCTCGTCCAGTGCTGGGTGAAGCCATTTGTAATAACATCAGAGAAATGACACACACTTGCTTCAGATAAGGCACAAAAGAGAAAAATGGAAGAAGAGGCAGGAGAAGAAAGGAAGCGAATAAGAAATGAAAGAAAAGGCAGCGAGAAGAGTTCTTTTCTTATTTTTTTTAACTTGGTCATTTAACGACACCGTATCAACTACGAGGTTATTTAGCGTCGATGGGATTGATGGTAGCGAGATGGTATTTGGCGAGATGAGGCCGAGGATTCGTCATAGATTACCTGAAATTTGCCTTACGGTTGGGCAAAACCTCGGAAAAACCCAACCAGGTAATCAGCCCAAGCGGGAATTGAAATCGCGCCCGAACGAAACTTCGGATCGGCAGGCAAACACCTTTGCCGACAGAGCTACGCCGGTGGCGAATAGTTCTTAATGAAAAAGATCAGAAGAAGAGAAACGAAACAGACAAGAAAAAAGTGAAAATTGTGAAAATGTGTTGTTCAATCACTAATAAGCGTGTGGTCAATAACTGTGCAGTAGACGGTCAATCACTAATAAGCGTGTGGTCAATACCTGTGCAGTAGACGGTCAATAACTGTAAAACTGGACTTGTTGTGTTTATTTAATTTATCTTTGCATTAAAATTTTATTTTTTCTTTTGTTTATTGATTTTGATTTGTTTCTGAATCTTCACTTGACCCAATGCCTTTAAAATTATCTCAATAAGTTACCACTGTTTTCCGCTATTTCATTGTTTTATTATTCATTAGCTTAAGTGGTCAATCACTATACAGTTTACCCTATTACTAGGTTCAAAAAGTTCCCGGAATTTTACTACCATTTTTCGTATTAATATATAACAAGGAATATTATACATTTGTTTTGTTGGTAACATTCATGATGTCATTTCCTTAAAGTTTGTTGATAATGGCGATAGTTGGTTTTGAGTTGTAGGCAATTGTTTATCATAGTGTTTTGTTTGTTCGTCGCATTTTGTAATTATGTCCACAGAGCAACGTACAAACATCAAGTTCTGTGTTTTGTTACACAAAACTCCTGCAGAGACATCAAGATTGATGGAAGAAGCATATGGCGAAGCAGCAATGAAAAAAACTCAAGTGTATGCCTGGCATAAACGCTTTTCTGGTGGCCGCGATACGTACGCAGCGGCCGACCAACAACTGCAACAAATGAAGCAATCGCTCAGCGTGTGCGTAATGTTGTGAGGGACGACCGACGTAAAACCATAAAAGAGATAGCAGCAGAGGTCGGAATATCAGTCGGAAGTGTACACAATGTTCTTCACAGGCATCTCAACATGCATTACGTGTCTCAGAAGTTAGTTCCGAAAATGTTGTCGGCAGAACAGAAAGAAACAAGAATGACTCTTGCTGGGGACATGATCAGTATGGCTGATGAAGATGGTGATTTCTTAAACAAAATTATTGCTGGTGATGAAACTTGGTGCTACTTGTACGACCGAGTCCCAAAACGACAGTCATCTGAGTGGAAATCGAAAACATCTCCTCGGAAGCAAAAATTTCCTAGGGACACTTCCAAAGGCAAAGTTATGTTCGACTCTCAGGGTCTCATCCACCATGAGTTCATTCCAGAAGGTCGTACTGTAACGAAAGAATTGTACGTAGAAATCCTCCATCGCCCCCGGGACGCAGTGAGAAGGAAACGTCCAGAAAAGTGGGTAGAAAACAACTGGTTCCTTATGCATGACAATGCACCTGCTCATCGCGCAATTATTGTAAAGAATTTTCTTGCCAGACACAACATAACTGCTTTGGATCACCCACAATACTCTCCTGATCTCTCACCACCTGATTACTTTCCGTTTCCCCGTCTGAAAAGTCATCTGAAAGGACGGAGATTCAATGCTGAAGAGGTTATCGCAAACGCGACGAGAGCACTAAGACGGGTTTCACAAAATGGCTTCCAGGCCTGCTTCCAGGAACTCTACACGCGTTGGCAAAAGTGTTTTGTTGCGGAAGGCAACTTTTTTGAAGGGAATGCTGTAGAATAGTGTTTAAGGTACGTTGTTTCTATGATACTAGCAAATTCCGGGAACTTTTTGAACCTAGTAAAATTCCACGTTCCGTTTGAAATTTGTGCACCACTGTTTTCTAAATCCAACAGGTTGCTTATTCATATACATAACCCTTCCTCATTCCATACCTAGCGCTTGATGCCCTCGCACGACGTCAAGGTCAGATAAATGCGCTTGCTTTGACATCACTGCCTTAGACTAAAGTAGGTCGTGCTAAAATGTTGCATTCGATTCGCAATAGGCTACCATTAAATCAATAGCCATCAAATTAACGAAAAATTTCATTATTCGCAAAATCTTGTTCTTAACTAGAGGGCAGCGAATTATCTACCTGCACTGCGATGTGTCAAGATAGCGTGGAGGAGCGTAATTAGCAATTAAGGGATGAGCGGGGCAGTGTAAGCGTTACAGTTGGGTGACGGACAGCGACAGATAAAGCCGCACTGTTTGCAGTGGCCTGACGTCATAGCAGTATAAACTAAGTGTCGTTGTCGTGGATTACACGCGGAATAGGATTTCTAATTCTTTTTGTTATCCTTCACCGCCTCTCCGTATGATCCATGTGTACTTTGTCCGTGACGTCATTCGGTATGTACTGTACAATGACCGATGCATGTTACCAGGCCTGACGAGAGTGCAATGAAATGAGTTTCCAAATGGAGAACTCTTGTTCAGTTGCAAATCAAGCTTTTCAGGTATAACCCCCTGCAAAGTTGATTTGAATAATTTCAAGGGAATAATTGTTCCGCGGCCGGGTATCGAACCCGGGACCTTTGGGTAAACGTACCAACGCTCTACCAACTGAGCTACCCGGGAACTGTACCAGACACCGATCCAATTTTTCCCTCTACATCCACAGACCTCAAAGTGGGCTGACAACCGTCAAGCAACCAACACTGATTGCACACTAACTCTGTGTGACTTAAATTGTGGTTTTCTGTTAACGAACAGTGACGTGTATTATGCAAATCAAGCTTTCAGGTATAACTCCCTGTAAAGTTGATTTGAATAATTTCGAGGGAAAAATTGTTCCGAGGCCGGGCATCAAACCCGGGATCTTTGGTTAAACGTACCAACGCTCTACCAACTGAGCTACCCGGGAACTGTACCAGACACCGATCCAATTTTTCCCTCTATATCCACAGACCTCAAAGTGGGCTGACAACCGTCAAGCAACCAACATTGAGTGCACACTAACTCTGTGTGACTTAAATTGTGGTTTTCTGTTGACGAAAACTGTTATGCAAATCAAGCTTTCAGGTATAACTCCCTGTAAAGTTGATTTCAATAATTTCGAGGCAAAAATTGTACCGGGATCGGGTACCGAACCCGGACCTATGGTTAAACGTACCAACGTTCTACCAACTGAGCTACACGGAAACTCTACCAGACACCGATCCAATTTTTCCCTCTATATCCACAGACCTCAAAGCGGGCTGACAACCGTCAAGCAACCAACATTGAGTGCACACTAACTTTGTGTGACTTAAATTGTGGTTTTCTGTTGACGAAAACTGTTATGCAAATCAAGGTTTCAGGTATAACTCCCTGTAAAGTGGATTTGAATAATTTCGAAGAAAAAATTGTTTCGGGGCCGGGTATCGAACCCTGGACCTTAGGTTAAACGTACCAACGCTCTACCAACTGAGCTACACGGAAACTCTACCAGACACCGATCCAATTTTTCCCTCTATATCCACAGACCTCAAAGTGGGCTGACAACCGTCAAACACCCAACATTGAGTGCACACTAACTCTGTGTGACTTAAATTGTGGTTTTCTGTTGACGAAAACTGTTATGCAAATCAAGCTTTCAGGTATAACTCCCTGTAAAGTTGATTTCAATAATTTCGAGGCAAAAATTGTACCGGGATCGGGTACCGAACCCGGACCTATGGTTAAACGTACCAACGTTCTACCAACTGAGCTACCCGGGAACTCTACCAGACACCGATCCAATTTTTCCCTCTATATCCACAGACCTCAAAGCGGGCTGACAACCGTCAAGCAACCAACATTGAGTGCACACTAACTTTGTGTGACTTAAATTGTGGTTTTCTGTTGACGAAAACTGTTATGCAAATCAAGGTTTCAATTATAACTCCCTGTAAAGCGGATTTGAATAATTTCGAAGAAAAAATTGTTTCGGGCCGGGTATCGAACCCTGGACCTTAGGTTAAACGTACCAACGCTCTACCAACTGAGGTACCCGGGAACTTTACTAGACACCGATCCAATTTTTCCCTTTATATCCACAGACCTCAAAGTGGGCTGACAACCGTCAAGCAACCAACATTGAGTGCACACTAACTTTGTGTGACTTAAATTGTGGTTTTTCTGTTGACGAAAACTGTTATGTAAATCAAGGTTTCAGGTATAACTCCCTGTAAAGTGGATTTGAATAATTTCGAAGAAAAAATTGTTTCGTGGCCGGGTATCGAACCCTGGACCTTAGGTTAAACGTACCAACGCTCTACCAACTGAGCAACACGGAAACTCTACCAGACACCGATCCAATTTTTCCCTCTATATCCACAGACCTCAAAGCGGGCTGACAACCGTCAAGCAACCAACATTGAGTGCACACTAACTCTGTGTGTCTTAAATTGTGGTTTTCTGTTAACGGGACGGGACGGGATAGGATGGGAAAATCATTAGGACGGTGTTGGCCTACAAATAGAATCACACTTAACTAAGCGGTTATGGAATATGCTAAGAATAGGATTCAAACAGTATCTGTTGTCCATATTCGACAATTCTGAGTATGGACACTATTGACTACACCATTGAGAGTAATGTGCATATCATGTGTCGACAATATTGGAAATAACCATTACGTTTCAAATTCCATCTGGGCTGATACATGCAATACAATGTTTAATCCCTTTTCATACTTAGCGTCCTTCGACTGAAACATAATTTACTGTTTATAAGGATAGACGCTTACCTAAAATTTTCGAAGTAGTGCAGTATAGATTTTGCAAGCGTTTATTTACAACTTTAACACTGCTGACAGATAATTCACTGTTGGAAAGTGAAATGTTACAGAAATAGAAATAAGCCACCCTTTATAAATTTTGGACCTCTAAATTCGAAAATGACCATCCTGCGTAAGGTTTTTGCGTGGTTTTCCTAAGGCGCTAAGACAAATGTCGGGATGAGCCCTAAAAGAAATGGGCCACGGACCTGCACTCATATCCCCATTAATCTCCCTAATTACTTAAATTAATCAACTAATTACATCTCTCCCCCTCTTCGTAATTGAGCCATCATATAGCCAAATGGCTTGTCTCAAAATTGAGACGATTCAACAAGGCTCATGACAACAATCACCTCCTACATAATAGCCAAATTGGCTAGTCTCTTATACATGAGACATCTCTTCTCGCCTAAGGTATTCCGTGGTTTTCCTCAGGCGTAAGACAAATGTCGGGATGAGCCCTATAAGAAATGGGCCACGGACCTATATGCCCTTCCCCATATATATTCCACCTTTATTATAAACGATGTATGCCCTAGTTCAGATAATATTAATAGTCTATTAAACATACGAGGTCACTCAATAAGTCGCAATTTGAAAGGACAGGGACCTCTCAAATTGCAGATTAGATTTCACGGCGCTTCTTCCGACGGCCTTCACATGCTTTGTCATCGAACAACAGATGACGGCGTCTTGCCATTCTAAAGGCAAACACCAGCCAACTCCTCCTCGCCCCGTTCCGTGATCAATTGATCAATGTCAGCCCCCCTCGCGTATGTGGTACCTAAGAGGTTACGTCCAATTTCGGCTTCCCCTTCAAAATTTTCTAGAGCTCCTTCAGGGGAGCAGCGTAACCCGGAGTGAGACTAGTGGCCAACAGGCTTGGAGCTCACATATTTAGTTTTGTACAGCCCCCAACCCACTTGCAAGGACGCGTTTTGCGTACCTTTTAAATTTTCCTCCCAATTCTCCTTCGATTTTCGATTCGAAAATGACAGCAATTTTCGTTTGTTAGCTCTCGTTTTTGTGTTATACGAGACAAGGTCACCAAAATCACGCCTGAATGCTGTGTACCGCGCCTACAGTAAAAATAACCGAACATAGCAACACGATACGTTGACCTTCATCGCTGTCCTTTTGCTGTCGACAGTTGCCAGTATTTGTCGTCTTATGTTACACAAACCCCGTGCCTGTTGATCATGTGATCGCACTGGACAAGTGATATCGTTCTGCGTGTAGTTGTTTGAGGTAATATGTCTATCCAGAGGTGATCCATTTTGCACTGTGTATCAATAAATTCAGTGACTCTAATCTGTGTTTGTCCCTGCGTTTGGTTGCCTAGAGGCTCCGGGGATCCCACAACATTGTAGTTACGTATGGGCTATTCCATCTCAAATCGACCGAAATATAGAGAAAATTGACCTTGCAATTTTTAAATGCAATGAAACTTTTTCTGTCCGTTGACAACTGTGATACAATGCTTTGTGCAAAGTTTGAGGCATCAGAACTTCGCAGTGTTTAAATTAGAAATATTTAAATTTATCGTATTTTCATAAAATTAGCAACTTTAAACTGTTGTGGCTCCGAAACCCTTTCACCCAGTGATCAAATCATGGTTTATTTTGATGCTGAGAAATTAAAGTTTATATTGGAATGTAAACAGTTTTTCTTACTTTTTATGGAAATGGAGAAATTTAGATTTTTCTTCATTAAGGCGCCTTTGACCACGAAAAAATATTTTTAAAATATATGTTAGATTCCGCATTGAAATTACAAATAAACATATTTTTACTGGTGCACCGTTGATAAGAAAGTATTGAAAATATCAAATAAAGAAAATAAATAGTACGTGCGTGAAGTAACCAGCTGACTGTGAGGCGGGAGCTAACCGAGACAAGCAAGGCCAGGAGACAAACATGTGGTGTGTGTCGTCTAGTAGCGCATAGCTGGGCTAGCTTTATCACAGGTTTTTATAAATAGAGGAGTAAATTGACGCCCAAGGCTCGCTTATCTTCAGCTCTCGGCCAGTGCGTGCGGTACTGCTTCGTTCAAGTCTAGGCGTGTGAAAATAATCTATTTAATACCCTCGAAACTTATTGCCGAGCCACTAAGCAAATAATGCCGAATCCCTCTTTAATAATGCAAGGATTTTTTCTCAACATTTTTTTACATTTTTACAAATGGCCTAAAAGCAAGTAAAATCAGATTATCTGTCTCTCTGTGTACAATAAAAATAAGGATTACTTCTTAACATAACCTACCAAATGTCAGCTTCAAAATGAGCTCTCGTTCAATGTTCTGAAGTAAATGGTTCCAGAGTTCTGAGCGCTGAAAGAGGCTTGTTTTTATAAAATACGCTAAATTTGTCGCTCAATAGTACGAAAACCGTTTGACCTTCGATAGTATATTTTTGAAAATGCACTCCCCTCAGTACCTTGTATAATATAAGTACGGAAAAAATTAGAATTTAAAAAAATGCGAGGTTTTTTACTGATCGATTTCATATGGAATAGCCCGCATGGAGTATAGCTCGGCGTACACACTTCAGGTCTGCTGTTTAGTGAACATGCCAAAACAAAACAATATTAGGCGCTTGGAGATCAGTCCTCTAATAAAAGGATTTGGTAGCCAGCACTTCGTTAGGCAAGGAGAAAATGTTCATTCGAAGCACTTAAAAATATGTTAGTGCGAGATCGTGCGTATTTGCTTGTTTTCCGCACAGAACCAATACGCGGTAAGTGTGAAATACCACATTCAGTATTCCCAACGTAACACACATAATTTCCCTCTTCTTACCGCTTAAGCGCGACATTCATTTTACTGCTTTAGGCTTTTAACATATTATTTTTAGAGACGTTTAACATAGTAATAATTATAAATTGGAAACTTACCACTGCAATTTCACCTAAATTGCAATGTTAATTATTGTTTTTAAGTATTTGCAAAAATTAAGTAAAGTCTACTACTCCACGAAACTTATTGCATTCCTGATACAAGTAACATTAAGGAAGCCGTGAAAATATCAACAAGATTCCAGATGCGGATGTTATTACTGCAATATGTTATATAAATAATATCGTTAAAATATTAGAATGAAAAATAAATCATTACATAACCTTACCGTTTGTTTTAAGTTCGCATTTATAAACTGGGGGGAAAAAAAGACAGACGTATATCACGGCCTGCTGGAGTATAGTAAACACAGAAAACATTTTATAGCAACAATATTGAAGAAAGATATTTTGGTTTTCCGAAGTTGCCGTCGTTAAACAGAAACCAACATGGAGATTTCATTGCAACTAATCAGAAATTCGTCTTTCAGGTATGTAATAAACGATCTTCGCACAAAATAATGTACGATACACGAGCGGTATGTCTGTTTTCATGTTCTCGGAAATTAAAAAAGCTCAACTACGTTTCGCTTTTTCAATCTTTTCCTCGACCATGAAAACGTCAACATACCGCTCTTGTAACGTATATTACTATTGTACAAGTATTGTAATCACACGTGTGCTTTTTAATCATTTGACAGCAGGGTATAGTCACACAAGAAAGACACATTTATGTCCTAATTATGTTGGTTTTTATCACGTTTTTATCATATTGTATGTTTATAAATATATATTGTATTTTGGTTGTAGAAACATATGTACCTGTTAGTGATGATATTGCTATATAGAATGTTGTATCTGATGACATTAGTATGAAACCGACGAAAACGTTCATACAATATCAAATCATGTAATGTAAGGACTCGCACCTTACATATATTGATAGGAAAGTCATTGACTGAAAATAAATATTCGTATTATATAGGGACATCATTTTATCTTTACTTCAATTTTTATTGTACCTGAGTTTTTTAATGTACTTCACTCCCGCCCCCTCTACTAGTTAACTTCCAATCGTTCTCCACACAGAACCGAGGCCGCGTATGCAGTACTGAGTTAGTGAGTATGGTACGTTCCAGAAATATGTTCGCGCTTTCCAGTGACGAAAGACCTTTCAACATTGAATCATATTTTCGCACAGGTACTGTCGTCCGTTTGCCTATGTCGCATCCCGGTTTCCCCCACCTGCTTCTGTTCGCCCCTCTGTAAAGGCTAGTAGCTGGGCTGTCTTAGCTTTTTTCTGAAAACATTAATTTCTGTTAGGAATTGGACGTCTACGTAATATTATACAACTGTTTAAAACTACTTAAATAAAAGGGCCTCGTTAAGTAATTAACTGTCACGTGATTCCCCCCTTTCTATGACCCTGCCACATAACCACTTGAACGGACAGTAGATAGCATGTCTGAGTAATTTTATCTTTTCGGATCGGGCAGAAGTGAAGACTGAATTTACAGTACGTAAGGTACTCTTTTATGGAGTAGGTACAGAATTATTTCAACATGAGTTACTCGTACGAAGGACGAAACTGGTAATTGGGATTAGGTACAATAGTCTATAGTGCGATAATATGCACAAAAGAACTGAAGCCTGTATCGAAACGAACGGCCACCGTTTTAAAAAATGTGTTTAATGATCCATATAATGATTATTTTTCAATTTAACTTCATTCTCTATATTGTACGCTAATGTGCTGTAACAGTACAATATACAATGCATAATTAATACGTCCGAATGGATAGCTCAATTCGTGAGTAAAAACACTAAATGTTAATACTGTACTGTATTTTGACTAAACAAAAACCTAATGAAAATTATCAAACTCAAAATTGCGATATTTCCTAGTTTACATAAATAGATGAACTACTCTTCTTCCCTCCTATAACTAGTAAAGTAATTTGTTTGTATTTTACGCCAGTATCATCGAACTCCAGTCTTGGAAGGGGGAGCAAGCGGTGTTTCCGGTTCTAGACCTTTAATCCAAGGATATAGCCAGGTTAATATTAAAAATGTTAGTAAAGATAAAATGATGTCACTGTATATCATAGACTTTTCTGAAAATTAATCAAAATGAATTACAAAATACTACTTAAAGAAGCTTAAACTTAATGTAAATTAGCTCCCTAACAATTTTCTTTACTATTTGTTTACTTACTCTTACTTATTTAGTAAAGTGTTTGTTGGGAAACTTTTAATGGGTGCGCATACTAAACTTAGTCAGTGATAACTGACAGGTGTCCCACATTTTTTTTCAATATGTGTGGGAACTCTACTCTAAATACACATCGTACATAGAAAATAAAAGAAAGAATTTCTGCTTAACTTCCAAATTAATCGCAGCACAGAGTGAAACGTAAAAGCTTTTCCATGCCCAAAGAAGTTGCACACCTGGGATCCATAACTTTTCAACTATGGAATTATAAAACATTGTTTAGAAACTCTAAAAATAAAGTTTCGTGCGCTCGTTTGAAACTCCTGTGGTCGTTTTATGCCTTACTGCAAGCTTTATATAGTGTGTCCCGTTAGTCTGACCAAAGTTCGATAGAAACAGTCAAATAAATCCATGCCAGTAACGCACGTAATCCGATATAGCTTTAATTAAAATGGAGGGTAGCTATCTTACTTACTTACTTACTTACTTACTTACAAATAGCTTTTAAGGAACCCGAAGGTTCATTGCCGCCCTCACATAAGCCCGCCATTGGTCCCTATCCTGTGCAAGATTAATCCATTCTCTATCATCATACCCCACCTCCCTCAAATCCATTTTAATATTATCCTCCCATCTACGTCTCGGCTTCCCTAAAGGTCTTTTTCCCTCCGGTCTCCCAACTAACACTCTATATGCATTTCTGGATTCGCCCATAAGTGCTACATGCCCTGCCCATCTCAAACGTCTGGATTTTAAGTTCATAATTATGTCAGGTGAAGAATACAATGCGTGCAGTTCTGTGTTGTGTAACTTTCTCCATTCTCTTGTAACTTCATCCCGATTAGCCCCAAATATTTTCCTAAGAACCTTATTGTCAAACACCCTTAACCTATATTCCTCTCTCAGAGTGAGAGTCCAAGTTTCACAATCAAACACAACAACCGGTAATATAACTGTTTTATAAATTCTAACTTTCAGATTTTTTGACAGCAGACTGGATGATAAGAGCTTCTCAACCGAATAATAACACGTATTTCATATATTTATTCTGCGTTTAATTTCCTCCCGAGTGTCATTTATATTTGTTACTGTTGCTCCAAGATATTTGAATTTTTCCACCTCTTCGAAGGATAAATCTCCAATTTTTATATTTCCATTTCGTACAATATTCTGGTCACGAGACATAACCATATACTTTGTCTTTTCGGGATTTACTTGCAAACCGACCGCTTTACTTGCTTCAAGTAAAATTTCCGTGTTTTCCCTAATCGTTTGTGTATTTTCTCCTACCACATTCACGTCATCCGCATAGACAAGAAGCTGATGTAACCCGTTCAATTCCAAACCCTGCCTGTTATCCTGAACTTTCCTAATGGCATATTCTAAAGCGAAGTTAAAAAGTAAAGGTGATAGTGCATCTCCCTGCTTTAGCCCACAGTGAATTGGAAAAGCATCAGATAGAAACTGACCTATACGGACTCTGCTATATGTTTCACTGAGACACATTTTAATTAATCGAACTAGTTTCTTGGGAATACCAAATTCAATAAGAATATCATATAAAACTTCCCTCTTAACCGAGTCATATGCCTTTTTGAAATCTATGAATAACTGATCTATGAATATCTGTCGAAGACAAAAAATCTGATCAATAGTCGATCTATTACGCCGAAAACCGCACTGATGATCCCCAATAATTTCATCTACGTATGGAGTTAATCTTCTCAAAAGAATAGTGGACAAAATTTTGTACGATGTCAACAAAAGTGATATTCCTCGAAAGTTACCACAGTTGGTTTTGTCCCCCTTTTTAAAAATAGGTACAATTATGGACTCCTTCCATTGTTCTGGTACAATTTCCTTTTCCCAGATAGCAAGTACAAGTTTATAAATTTCGCTATATAATGCACTTCCACCCTCTTGTATTAATTCTGCTGAAATTTGTTCGATACCTGGAGACTTGTAATTTTTCAGATTTTCTATCGCAATTTCGACTTCTGAAAGTGTGGGTTCGGGTATATATGGCTCAGCAGTTTGTATTTCAATTTCGTCCCGATCATTTCTATTTGGCCTGTGTACATTTAGTAGTTGCGCAAAATAGTCTTTTCCATCTGTTTAGGATTGATGGAGAGTCTGCAAGCAAGTCACCATTCTCATCCTTGATTACGTTTAACCTCGGCTGATATCCGTTCTTAAATTACTTTATACCCTTATATAAATCTCGAATGTTTTTATTCTTACTATTTGTTTCTACCTCATTCAGTTTTTCCTTCAAGTAACCTCTCTTTTTATTCCTAAGTTTTTGACTTGCTTCCCGTCTTTCATTGAAATAATTATCTCTCTTCTCCTCAACTGGATCCTGTAAGAATTTCAATTTTGCCTGTTTCCTTCTTTCTACTACCATGCAACAATCTTCATCAAACCACGGTTTCTTTTTCTTAGTTTCTTAATAACCTATGCTCTGCTCAGCTGCAATTTTGATACTATCTCTGATATTTTCCCACATGCTATTAACATCTAAATCTTTCTCAACTTCGTCGGAACTTTCTAAAGTGGCAAACCTATTCGAAATTTCGACCTGATAATTTTGCTTAGCTTCCTCGTCCTTTAATTTCAAAATAGTGAATTTACTAATATTAACTTGTTGCTCTACTCGCTTGGCTACTGATAATCTTTCTCTTAATTCTCCAATCACCAAATAATGGTCAGAATTACAGTCTGCACTCGTGAAAGTTCGAATATCTACTATACTAGTATGTCTCCGTTTATCTATCAAGATGTGATCTATTTGGTTGTATAGAAAATCATAGCACATGTACGGACAAAATTTAAGATCATATAAGTTCATATTATAGATGAACAAAACTAACTGCCGCTCTCATTCGTTGTCTTCGTTGCACATGTCCTTCGAGTCTCGTCTCGTAACTCTTGTGCGCTTGGAGTCTCGCCCATCATTCTCTAAACCAGGCCTGCACAAGGTTTGCGCTCTCCGAGCCGGCTCACAGCTCATGAGGGGAATGCAGATATTAGCGGCGCTCTGTATAAGGGTGGACTGGAAGAAGGGGTGATCTCGTACAAAGTATACACAAAAGGAAGTACTATTACGACGTTCATGAAATGAATCCCCGTTCAGTGTTTGCAAAACTATCTCGGACCATTATTAATTAAAACAGAACTATTTATTGTACAGAAATAATAGAAATTTTATACCTACTTAAATGTATATTATCATTTTCTTATATTTTTATTTATCAGTACATGAAAACGAGGTTTTTTGCTGTTGCAGCTGAAAGGAACAGCAGCCTACTGATCGTAATGAAACATTAGTTACAGATGTACGATGTCTGCCTTTATTACTGTTGATTATAGAAAACAGTTGCTCACAAATATAAATGTTGAGCCAAACATAGCAATCATTTTCACAGCCAGCCTGTGTAGTCGTGGATATTATTGCTAATGTTTAGTCTTGTAAAACTCAACCAGGCTAGTAGTATTATTCAAACGATCTTTAGCCCTTAGGCCACATTGAAGATCAATAAGTCCGAGCTGTAAATCGTTAAATGTTATGTTTTATTTAACTACGCTTGCAACTGCCGAGGTTATATGGGCACACTTAAATGCAATCGACCTGGCCCGGAATCGAACCCGCAACCTCGGGCATAAAGGCCAGCGCTATACCAAGTGCGCCAACCAGGCCCACCTATAACTTATATGACCTTGTTTCAACTGGTGTTGAAGGAATTTATTATGAAAACTTTAAACTTCTTTCCAATTAAGACAAGACATTTAATAGGTTATTTTACGACGTTTTATCAACGTCTTATATTATTTAGCGTCTGAATGAGAAGAAGGTGATAATGCCGGTGAAATGAGTCCGGGGTCCAGCACCGAAAGTTACTCAGCGTTTGCTCATACTGGGTTGAGGGAAAACCCAGAAAAATCTCAACCAGGTAACTTGTCACGACCGGGATCGAACCCGGGCCACCTGCTTTCGCGGCTAGACGCTAACCGTTACTCCACAGGTGTGGACCTTAAGACAAGATCTTGGAACCTAGAATTAAATTCATTCTGAATTTCAATTAATATTTGCACATAATCGTTTAACATGGCTTCATCACGAGCAGTTTCTATCGTTCGAAATTAAGCCATATTACCTTCCCGAAACTGACTTACGAAAAGTGTAAGTTTACGACTGAAATCCCGTAATTTATTCAACATATCAACACTGAGCTGGCCTTTTCCCTGAAGAGAGATATTTAAATTGTTGAAGATTAATATCTTTAGTATCTTTATGTCTGGGCTCGTAATGACGCATTATGTTACGTTTCTTTCTACCTTTCAAAATGTTGTGGCAGATAAAGCACTGTTTACTCCAGCAACTATGAAAAAATAAGCATTTTCCCATGCAACATTGAAAGAATTTGCCTGATCACCACTTTTCCGTCTTTTAGATTCCTCCATACCGTACTGTAGCAGTAGGTAAGCAACGTGAAACAGTTACTGAGAATAGGCCTACACACTGCACTCCACTAGATAGTTGAGTGGTCGTTTCCCTCTCCTCTACCTATAGCAAGTCTATGTCATTCTGACGTATCTTCCTCTCCGACTCGGCGAGCGGTAAACATAGCTCTCCCGCTCCGAAGGAGCGCGCGCGCTCGTTGAGCGCTGTTTGTGCAGGTATTCTCTAAATTGTATTGGTCGACGTGGAAAAATTTCGTAACTTAGAATAACATACATCATTTAAATAAATAACATTAGAGAACTCCACCTCTGTGGTGTAGAGGTCAGCATGCTGGTCTTTTACACAGAGGGCCCGGGTTTCTATTCCCGGTCGGTTTGGATTTCCTGGTTGAGGTTCTTTCACCGTAAGGCAAATGCGAGAAAATTCGGGTCACAACATCCCTGAATATCACCGGCCTCAGTCATCACCGATATCATATTCATAACAAATCAGTAAAACAAATACAGTCGTCATCTAGTTCACAACAATAGAACCAGTCTTAAAAGGTTTTCGGATTTCACACAGAAGATTAACTCGCGATATGACCAGAGATGTTAAAGCGAGTATAAATAACAGCGAGAAAAAAAAAACATAATGGAAGTTCAATTGATACAAAAAGGAAACAGTATCATATTTATCAAAATGTTCTGGTTCTATTATCAAATATTATTCATGTTCATATAAATAGAAAAAAAAATTACAAAAATTCGCTCCGGCGCCGGAGGTCGAACCCGGGTCCTATTCGGTGCTGTGGATTGAACTTCGGAGTAGCTCAGTGGTTACAGCACTTGGTACGTAGAACCAAGGACCCGGGTTCGATCCCCGGCGACGGAGCAAATTTTTCTCCTCTAATAAATCATTGTTACCATAACATATATTCTGTAGGACCGAAAATTAATCTTTACATAGTTTCTCAAATTTTTTCAATTTATTTATTTCAATTTTATTTATTTCAAATATACAGAATAAAGAAATATAATTAAAAAACAAACAAAGAGAAATAGAAATAAAATAATACAAGCAATATAAAAAGAAGATACAGTAGTATTAACAAAATTTGAGACCGAATGAGCAGCGCTCGTGCTCGGTCGCAGTTCAGATATAATATTAAAATAAAAAAATAATAATAGTAACAAAAATAAATAAGTAAAATAAAATAGGAACTAAAATATAATTACAGCGGCAATGGAATTATATAATATAATATTAACACTAGAGAAGAATAATATCGCACGTGAAAAGTAGGACTAATATATATTTCAAAATTATAGAATATAAATATAATATACGTTGATTAATTCATACACATAGACAATACATTTATTTAATCAAATTGAAGATATTAACACGTTTCTAATTTTCTTGTTATATGTTAGTGGGTTACATGTTAGAAGTTCTGGGTGTAATTTAGTTAAAGCATTGTACAACCGAGGGCCAAAATTTATGCTATGCTTTAGACCAGCAGATGTGAGACATTTAGGTTGAATTAATATTTCGTCTTGTGTAATAATTGTGTGTCTGTAATACAAACTTATTACGATTTTTATGATAAAATTTTAACAGCGTATACTTATAAATTTGTTCAATATTAAATACATTAAATTCAGAATAAATTAATTTAGTTGGATAATCGAAACGTTTCTTCAAACTAATTTTAATTATTCGTTTTTGTAGTAAATTTAACGGACTAAGATTAATTTTTGTACTTCCACCCCAAACAATTATACCATATTGAATGATAGACTGAATAATGGCCAAATAAACATTTCGTAAAACTCTAATAGGTAAGTAGCATCGAAGATTAACGAATTTATAAATTGTTTTACGAAGCCTCTTACAAAGATAAGTAATGTGATGAGGCCATTTTAAATTCTGATCAATAATGATACCCAGATATTTGACATACGTGGCTTCTTTCAAAGGTGGACATTTCATATAAATTTGCATTTCTAAGAAACATAAAACATGTTAAATAAAGTGTTAATATTCTTTTTACTTGGGACTGTACACTTGATCTCAAACATACGGAAAAGAAATCAAGGCTGCTTGACGTTGGAAAGTTGACCACTCCCGATGTCTTGAACGTTAGCTTGATTCACTCACAAGCAGTCTTTGCATTATCAATGTAGGCAATATTGCAGTGCGGGTTTTCGTCTTTGCGGGCGCTATCAGTCTTGCTTTCCCGCTCGTTGTTCAACTCTATTTCATATATTTTTCCAATAAAATCGTCTACATTTCTTGAGCATGGATTTTTTTTTGTAATAGAGCTACTATACCTCAGAAGATTAGGGGCTGCCAGACAATAAGCACTTTCAAGAAAAGGCTAAACGATTTCTTACGGACGCAGTCAAATTGAAGTTATAATTGTGATCGAGTTTAATAATTTAATTTAATTTAGGCATGACTATCATTATTATTATTATTATTATTATTATTATTATTATTACATAATTATTTTATTGCTGTTGTGAAGATGAAAAGAATTGTCATTGTATTATATTATGTACTAGCCGTACCCGTGCGCTCCGCTGTATCTGTTAGAAATAAATATAAAGTAATTACATGATTGAAATAGGCTGTTTGATCCAGGGAACATTCGTGTTTGATAGAAGAATAAATCGTTTAATATGTTATTTAATTTAAATTGTATTTAAATAATTAAAATGCGATCATTTTCGTCCAGAGACCACTCATTTGGTGCAATGACAACTCCTTTAACACGTTTCATAATTATTGTTATTACATGCAACCATAGTTCAATGAAGATTGACATATCGTTTAGTAATTAATTAGCTTCCGATATTACTTCATACAAACACAGAAATATTCTCTATAGGCTATGTTTAATAGCTTTCGATTATTGTTGTCCAAGGCCCCTTATAGACGAAGTCACTTGTTTTGTTTCATTACAGTCCCTTAGATGGCGTTGTTATCTTAATTTTAAAACCCATTTATCTCATTAAACATCAGTCCTATCAAAATTTCGTATAGAGTAAAACTTATCGGAAATCATTTTTAAAGAAACGTTTGTTATGTTATATTATGTACTAGCCGTACCCGTGCGTTCCGCTGCAGCTGTTAGAAATAAATATAAAGTAATTACATAATTAAAATAGGCTGTTTGATCCAGGGAACATTCGTGTTTGATAGAAGGATAAATCGTTTAATATGTTATTTAATTTAAATTGTATTTAAATAATTAAAATGCGATCATTTTCGTCCAGAGACCACTCATTTGGTGCAATGACAATTCCTTTAATACGTTTCTTAATTATTGTTATTACATGCAACCATAGTTCAATGAAGATTGCCATATCGTTTAGTAATTAATTAGCTTCCGATATTACTTCATACAAACACAGAAACATTCTCTGTAGGCTATGTTTAATAGCTTTCGATTGTTGTTGCCCAAGGCCCCTTATAGACGAAGTCACTTGTTTTATTTCATTACAGCGCCTTGGATGGCGTTGTTATCTTAATTTTAAAACCCATTTATCTCATTAAACATCAGTCCTATCAAAATTTTGTATAGAGTAAAACTTATCGGAAATCATTTTTAAAGAAACGTTTGTTATGTAACATTTTACATGAAAATTAATAATAAGGGAGATATTTCGATTTATTTAATTAAACCACCCTTATAAACCCCTTTTAAATAAGGTATTTTGAATGCTATATATCCTAAAATCTAAGTTACAACGAACTTAATTTCTATTCCAGTTTTCATATAAATCGGTTCAGCTATTATCGCGTGAAAAGATAACAAACACCCAGACAGACAGACAGACAGACAGACAGACAGACAGACAGACATACATACATACAAACAAAAATTTCAAAAAAGCGATTTTCGGTTTCAGGATGGTTAATTATACATGTTAGGAGCAATTATTATTGGAAAAGCGAAAATTACCAGAAAAATTTCGGCTACAGATTTATTATTAGTACAGGTTATATTGTGTTGTATTGTAGTATTGTATTGCTTTGTATTTTATGCTCGACCATGCCGAAATGTAGTAATTATACCCCTGGTAGCAGACCTTTAATGCATGTCATTAAAGTACACCTACTCATTAAAGGTCAGGTCTTTCAGCCAATGTCGACTCAGGTTACAACTGTTCAGCCAATGACAGGTCAGCTTTCTACCGTTATAAAACCGCAAGTATCGATTATTCTCGAATATGCAATCGAAAGAGAATTAGCGAAAAGTCACGGAGGCTGGATATCCAATACTGTCGCAGAAGGTTATGTTCTGTTACTATAATAATTAGCGTTAATTGTAAATAATATTCAAATAAATTCAATTTTTCATCTCGTTTTTCAATGTCTAATTTAATTTCAATGTTATCTCTGTAGGTTCTTATGGCCTAGCAAGGTCAATGTGGACATCTGTTCCTCGGAAAAAATCAATACTTTCGCGTCTGAGCACATCTCACAACATACGGAACATTGCTCAATGTCAAATACAAATAAAATTAATAATATCAAGGTAGAAATATGGTCGAACATAAAAAGTCGTATGAAACTCGCCTATAATGGTAATTAAGGAGCTCGTATGAAAATTATGAAACTCGCTTGCGCTCGTTTCATAAATATCCATACTCACTTCTTAATTACCTTCATTATAGGCTCGTTGCATAATGTACTATTATTGTATTGTATTGTATTAATTATGTTATATTCATAGCTTTGTAGTAATTTTCTATCATACTGGTTGAGTGGAAGAGAAGGCCGAATTGCCTTAACTCTGCCAGTTAAAGTAAACCATTATTATTATTATTATTATTATTATTATTATTATTATTATTATTATATCGAATTTGTTAATGGCCAACGCATATCACTAATGTAGTGGTACCCTGTCCATTTTTACTATAGATAGGCCTACATGATTACCTCAATAAACATTTTCTATATTTTCTTCAACATTGGCACTTTTAGCTATTTCTACACGTCTAAAAGGTCTCTTCTTTGAAATTTATTGTATACCACATATATTTAAACATGAAATTCAACTTTTAGTAACTGTCCTGTTTACCTGTATTATCATTTCAACGACATTTGATGTTACAAGCAACACAGAAGTCTAAATTCAAAACAACAGACTTGTATTGTCGCTAGGTTAGACATCTATTGCAACGTTACATAATTTGTTTATTATTTATCAACTTGGAGAAAAACGTATTCCTCCACAGTAAAGTTTTTCAATAAATTGTTCACAACTAAGTTTGAAGGTGAAATCAGTTACTTACCTGTAGATACCCCAAGGCTACGCTGTGAACTTGAAGAAAACCATCCATAATGTTATGATTATCTCGAGTTCCGAATAAGGTTGACACATGTATGTGGAAACCTGAAATCAAATTCCATATGTAAGAGACCTGAAGCTACGGTAAACAAGGTTTAACTGTTTTATCCATACTTTCGGCATCAGAAACAAATATTTCTTAAGAAAATTGGAAAATACCATATGATTACTTTCAATACAACTCCTACTACTGGCATTTTATATCAGTGATATCTAGTGCGATATTAAAGGAAAGCCTACCAAATCTAAGCCACTTGTTGATTCTGCTTCCACAACACTTCCAGTTTCATATAATGAAACATGTTTTTGACAACAGTGGCCACAGAAGGAAAAGGATTTCAATAATTCAAGGAAGTGTTTCAAGGATTGAGCATTCCCAATCGAACAGAAATCCATAATAGTACATTATGCAACGAGCCTATAATGATAGTAATTAAGACGCAAGTATGGATGTTTATGAAAGGAGCGCAAGCGAGTTTCATAATATTCATACGAGCGTCTTAATTACCATTATAGGCAAGTTTCATACGACTTTTTATGCTCGACCATATTTCTAACTTGAAATTATTCAGATGTATACATTTTATTTGTATCCGACAAGGTCGGAAGTGACCTTGTTCTAGGTCGTGAATTGTGAGATGTGCGCAGACGCGAAAGTATTGATTTTTTCCGAGGAACAATAATGTCATTGACCTTGATGTAATCCCGTTAAGCTTGATATAACCTTGATTATTGAATTCGACATTGAAAAACGAGATGACAAATTGAATTTATTTGAATAGTATTTACAATTAACGCTAATTATTATAGTAACAGAACATAACCTTCTGCGACAGTATTGGATTTCCAGCCTCCGTGACTTTCCGCTAATTCTCTTTCGATTGCATATCCCAGAATAATCGATACTTGCGGTTTGATAACGGTACAAACCTGACTTGTCATTGGCTGAACACCTGTACTTTAATGAGTAGGTGTACTTTAATGACATGCATTAAAGGACTGCTCCCAGGTGTATAATTACTACATTTCGGCATGGAAATATATCGATGGTGTTCGGGTAAAAGGAGTTGTCATTTTTTGTGAAAGTGGAGTTTTATTCCCCAGGTTTATACACAAGTTAAATTCTACAAGTGGATGTACAAAAAACAAAGTAACACTAGCATTTGATGTGTTTTATTTGTGTAGAAAATTCTTGAATGTAAATTTTATCTCGAAGACGGACCTAAAGATTTGGATGAAATGGGATTAATCTATCATTCTTTGGTGCTAGAAAGCGATTTAGTTAGGTCTCGACTTCAGATAAATTCATTTTTAAAAAAGGAATCCTTGTACTTTTGTAAATTTTATCTTGAAAACTGGTCTAAGGATTTTGGTGAAATGGGGTTAATCTACCATTCTTGGATGCTAGAAAGCAATTTAGCTAGGTCTCGATTTTGGATAAATTAGTTTTTAAACAAGAAATTCCTACACAACATCGTTTTGGGAGATGTGGACACTTTGAAGAAAAGTATCCATTGCGAGCACTGCCCCTAGTGAAAAAAGTTTGAACTATATGAGCTTTGTGTTGACTGTATTTGTTATCCCTCTGTAAGTGAATCTCGTGCCTTCAACTTATTTTTTACGTTCACAGAAGCCAGTAAACATAATAAATATTATTTACACTTTTCTTTTTGGTCATTAAATATAATACATCATCCTTAGTTTATTGTGTTTTGTCTGGAAGCACGCGATTTTAGTAGATGCACAAATTATTGTAGGGCCTACATATATTTTACCAGATAAATTCCTTAGAAAGAATCCAGTATAGGGCAGCGAAATCTGTTAAAGGTAAAAGAGAAGATGGAAACGATACGATAAAAGAACGTAAATGGGAAACTTTGGAAAACAGACGTAAGAAAACTAGAATAACATCATTGTATAGAGCACATCTAGGTCAGAAAGCATGGGTAGACATAACGGCTCGGTTAGAAAAGCCAACGTACTATGGTAGGAACGATCATGATTTTAAAATCAAATGTAGGAAACAGAAAACAGATGTAGGTAAATTTTCATTTTTAAATAGAACTATAAATGATTGGAATGACCTACCTGCAGCGGTCTTTGAGGGCTGTCCTTCCTTAAGGAGATTCAAGAATAATTTAAAAAGTTGTATATAAAGTGAAAATTAAAATTAAGTTGACATTCAACATTTAATTTTTTTTTAAGGTGACATGTATTTATCTAGGCTGACGAGTTTACTTCCTTGGTTTGAATTGTAAATTATTTAAAACTAACGTGTAAAAGGGCCTTAGACTAGATATGTTTAGTTTAAATGTAGTTCTGTTTATAAGTATGCATAAGGATGTAATTATTTGACTTATTTGAACTGTTGTATCAGTGAAGCGAGGTGAGTCAGTGAAGTTATGGTTTTACAGTGCAGTGAATAGTTCCGGTCAGTGATAATTTATAGCGTCAATGAAATGTGTTCTATAGTGTCAGTGAAATGAGTTACAGAGTGTCAGTGAAATGTGTGCTAAAGTGTCAGTGAACTGCGTCATAGTGCCACTACAGGGAATGAGATGAGAGTAAAGTGAAAGACTATTGAAACTTATGTAGGGCCTATACATAATTATGTAGGTTGTATTGTAAAATTAGGTATTTTATTTTATGTTTTATTATTATTGTGTTAAATTGTATTGTGTATTATTATTGTATTGTGTGTAAAATTGCATATGTGTTGTAAAATTGTATTGTGTATTGTAAATTTTATTGTGTATTGGTTATCATTTTATTGTGTATTGTTAATATTGTATATACCACTGCCACCGGGTGCTTGCCCACTTGCAGTGTAAATACATACATACATACATACATACATACATACATACATACATACATACATACATACATACATACATACATACATACATACATACATACATACATACATACATACATACATACATACATACATATTAAAGGCGGCAAAGTGATTGCCCTCAAACAATTATCTTTGATTCCGGTATCCTGTTATCTTTTAAATGAAGGTGTAACTCGGGATGATTTCTACAATGCGTTTTGGAGAGATCTCGACATGTGGGGAGCTGCTTCTATCAAAATATTTGTGTGTTTCTTCTTAGGAGAGTTTGCAATCTTTCATAAATCTTTTTAGTACCACTTTGTCCGTTTATCTGTTTTTCTTTACGTCTGCCTACATAAATGAACCAATATTAATTCAAATTTATATTTTAATTCGTTCCCGGTCACTTTTACAAAAACAGTAGTTCCCAATTCCTTTAATTCCAATGAAAATTTTATTCCAAAACGTTTTTTTTCTCCACAGTCATAATTCCTAACGAATTTCTTACCCAATTTATCTACTCAAAAATGTAATTTCACTTCTGACATGAAATGTAACAGTAAAGGCTTCCCCAAACAGACGCGATGCGGAATGCGTTACGATAGCGTTAAGATTTTGCGATAAATGTTTTCATTGCGTTCAATGATTGTGTTCACACACACGCGGTTATCGCAATATGCGTTATTACCGCAGCAAGCAGAACGCGACGATTTTGCGTTCTATTCTCCCGGAGATGTAGATCGCGAGAACGCCACGCGTTTATTTTGATGCTGGGTTGAAGTGTGTCTGTCATGGATTCATCTTCAAAGGAAGAGGAACTTCTCTGTCTTGGATGAGAATCGTCGCAGGCAAAGCAGGTGCAGGTAAGTCCATGGTAGTCATGCATGGTTAAGATAAACAATATAAAAAGGTACAAAGTGATGATTTAGCTTTTCTTTGCCAAGAACGTGAAATAAATAACAAGTACGCCTACCCGATTATAAACTTTATTTTTTTTAATTTGCTCTTTTTGTTGCAGGAGGTTGTGGATTCACGAGTTAAATGCCACAAGGGAAGAAAAAGATTAATTTTATACCTTAGTTCAACAACTAACCTTAGCACTCTGCTAACCTTGAAGAGCCTACTAGTAAAGAATTTCAATGTTTAGAGTACCCATAAAATAACGAATTTTAATGTGAAGTAAATTCAGTAGTAATTTATTCTAAACATACCTACGTCTAATGATTTACTTACATAAGTATATCTAGAGTGTGGTAAGATATTGAAAGTAATAAAACTCCGACAAACAAATTACATAACTTTTTGTTTCCACATACTTTATTAATTTTATATTTCTGCACAATTATTTATAATATTGTACAAGCATTTTGCAATTTGCACAAATATATTTTTTTTCATTGATGCATTTTTGCGACAGTTATTTATTTTCTACCTTAAACCCCGCGTCAGTCTACAAGCCAGTACGACATCAAATTATAAATAAATAATTGCACTTATTGTTTACATCTAACTTCGTAGCTATCTCCTTCCATTTCTTCTCCTTTTCCATGCCACGGATTTTCCTTTACGAACTCGATAAAAAATTCCACGTTCGTTTACAAGTAATCCGAAATCGCAATCTGTGAGCACAAGTGATATACACCTGCTGAAGGTAACTGGTCTTTGCGCTGTGGCTGGAAAACTAAAATCCGCATATGTGGTCACCCATTACGATAATCTGATTGGCTGGGGACGTTAGAATATCGTATATCGCGGACGCGCCAGTTTGGGCACCTCTTCGCGATAGTGCGATATTGCGTTATCGCGAAATCGTAATGCTATCGTAACGCATTACGTATCGCGTCTGTTTGGGGTGCAATCAAAACCTAATTCAATTTTTTTCAACAACAATGCAGTCAGTTAACGTGTAACATTAAAAATTGTCCCGTTAAATTTATAATCATTATTTGAAAATTTTGTTCTGAAGTGTCTAATGAAGCAATAATTACTGTATAATCTCTGCAAGAGTAGTAAAAAGCTTACGTTAAACGGACAGTTGCATAATCGAAGAGATACCAAAGGAGAAAAAGATTACTGAGTTTGTGAAAGAAAATCTGAGTGTACTGCAACTGTAATTACCGGTAGCATTGTAAATGTAATCGAAGTATTGAATGAAGGTCAACACGCACATTCACCGAATGTAGAAAAGTACAAGCAAGGATTCTTGTGGAATGAAAAGAACGGCAGGTGAACATCCTTGAAATTACTCCTCAGTTGTTGCGTAATGATGCATGGAGTTCCTTCTGGGATTTGAATCATATTCTAGAAGGTCTGCGGACCTCACTTTGGAACCACTGGCCTATGGAACTCGTACTATAAAGAAAGAAATAAGTGGTAGTTACCCCGAACACATGGAGGACGTTAACCATCGCTGACAAAAAGCTACAGAGCACAAAGTTATCTAATTCGTCTTAAACTTGATGATTTTGACTTTGTGTTACAATATCTGGAAATAGCACAGATCTATACTAATAATAAATCTATAGCCAAAAATTTTCTGGTAATTTTCGATTTTCCAAAAATAATTGGTGTTAACATATATATAATATAGAACTGATATTTAATGAGATAAATGAGTTTTAAAATTACAATATAATAAACAAATTTACATTCACTTCTCTTTCGCTTCGAAATCTTGAACTCTTCTATTCCTTCGTACCTGTCGTCTCGCTTCACTTACCTTTCTTCCCACCACAATCTGAACACACGCTCTCGCCATGAAACAATACTAACAATACCATCCCATCGCACCTCCTCATACTCATCCTCTTTCACAATAACCCTGCCAAGACTCTGGAATTCGTTACCTGCTAGCATCAGGGACTGTCGAAATAAAATTGAATTCAAACGCAAACTTACTAGGCATTTGGTCAGTAATTGAGACTCGTTCAGACATGGTTTCTTGTAAATAGTTCTTTTAATCTAAAACAAAATATCTCAATATCCGGTAATTTCATCACTATAGAATTTTGTTATTGTAGGTTTAATTTGTAATTTAGTAAATACAAAAATATTCTTTGTTCTTAACTTCTATGATAAAATGTCTAGCTTTCATTAATCAGGTATTCTTGTCGTACTTTAATTTTTATTGTAATTGTAATTGTAAATTAATATTAATTGTAATCTTATTGTTCATGTTATAGTTGTAATCCCCTGGTAGAGGGACAGAGAAGGCCTGACGGCCTTATCTCTACCAGGTTAAATAAATAAATCTAAAATAAAATAAAATAAAATAATTAACCATCCTGAAACCAAAAATCGCTTTTTTTATTTTTGTTTGTATGTCTCTGTCTGTCTGGATGTTTGTTACCTTTTCACGCGATAATGGCTGAACCGATTTATATGAAAATTGCAATATAAATTAAGTTCGTTGTAACTTAGATTTTAGGCTATATGGCATTCAAAATACTTTATTTGAAAGGGGGGTTATAAGGGGGCCTGAATTAAATAAATCGAAATATCTTGCTTATTACTGATTCTCATGAACAATATTACATAACAAAAGTTTCTTTAAAAATAATTTCCGATAAGTTTTATTTTATAAAAAATCTTGATAGGACTGATATTTAATGAGATAAATGAGTTTTAAAATTACAATAACAACGGCATCTAAGGCGCTGTACTGAAATAAAAACAAATGACTGTCTATAAGGGGCCTTGGTCAACAACAATCGAGAGAATGTTTCTGTGTTTGTATGAAGTAATATCGGAAGCTAATTAATTGTTTAATTACTATTTCACGATTGGAAAGTGTAGTTTCTCCAGATGGACATAATTCTACAATGTTATTACAGTAACTTCTGAAACATATAACAAGTAATATAAAGTATACACATTAAAACTAAATGATATGTCAATCTTCATTAAACTATGGTTGCATGTAATATTAAGAAACATGTTAAAGGAATTGTCATTGCACCAAATGATCTTTCTCTGGACCAAAATGACCGCATTTTAATTATTTAAATACAATTTAAATTAAGTAACATATTAAACGATTTATCCTCCTATCAAACACGAATGTTCCCTGGATCAAACGTCCTATTTTAATTATGTAATTACTTTATATTTATTTCTAACAGGTGCAGCGGAGCTCACGGGTACGGCTAGTAAATAAATAATTTCTTACGCGCTCAGCTCCCGTATACCGAGGAATGGTCGGTGTTTCAGATAGGTACTGCACTCAGGCACGTTACAGGTACCAGCATACATTACCACATAAACAGTAGACTAAAAATTTGAGCAGCAGGCTACAACATGTGCATAATGCGTGCGTCCGTTATATTTGTAATATTCGTAAGTATGATCATGTTTCCCCGTCTTTGCAAACTCTGTCTTGGCTAAGGCTAAGCGATCGACGAGCCCTGCATTCTCTTGTTCTCTTATTTCAAATTCTGCGCACCGCTACCCCAGTATATTTGGCTTCTCGTTCTTTTAAATTCATCCACATATCGTCAGCTAAGTACCAGGTCTCATCATAACAATTTACTCATTGTACCTTATCACAAGACATCTTTATATTCTTCATCCTATAACGTTTCAGTTGCTAGAAATTGGAACTCGCTTCCGAGTGATGTAAGGGGTTGTTGGAAAATGACTTCATTTAGGTCAAAATTACATAAAAACTTACTCAACAGGTTAGTTACTGATTAATATTTGTTACTTATAATGAAACTAACATCTGTCCATTCTTATTATTACCATTAATTTCTCTAAATAGAATAGAAAACCTCTAATGGCAAAATCTCATTACATCAATATTCTCATTACATAAATATATTTTAGATTTATATTTTGCTCCCTATAACATAGTTCTAAAAACTTACATTAAATTAATTCTCAGCACTTTAACCAACTAGCTATCTCAACTTAATTATAATTCTTTACATATTCCATACAGACTGAATTGAATTACATTAGCTCAAATATTAAGTTATTACTTTTTCTTATAGGTTTATCTGAATTTAAATTAACATGTATTAGTCGTTAAAACTTAACTGAAGAATATTGCTGAAGAACCTTTCAAGTGTATTGTAAATATTCATAATTTAAATATGTATATAACTATTGTATTGAGTAAGGTTGGTTAAGTGGAAGAAAAGGCCTTATGGTCTTAACTCTGCCAGCGAAAGTAAAACATTCTATTCTATAACACAAAAGGCTCATACAATTTGTACAAAACAGTTATACTACCGGTTATTCCTTATGGTTGTGAAGCTTGGACTCTCACTTTGAGAGAGAAACAGAGATTAGGGTGTTTGAGAATAAGGTTCTTTGGAAAATATTTGGGGCTAAGAGGGATGAAGTTACAGGAGAATGGAGAAAGTTACACAACACAGAACTGCACGCATTGTATTCTTCACCTGACATAATTAGGAACATTAAATCCAGACGTTAGAGATAGGTAGGACATGTAGCACGTATGGACGAATCCAGATATAGAGTGTTAGTTGGGAGGCCGGAGGGAAAAAGACATTTGGGGAGGCCGAGACGCAGATGGAAGGATAATATTAAAATGGATTTGAGGGAGGTGGGATATGATGGTAGAGACTGGATTAATCTTGCTCAGAATAGGGACCTATGGCGGGCTTATGTGAGGGCGGCAATGAACCTCCGGGTTCCATAAAAGCCATAAGAAAGTAAGTACTATTACAAAAATAAACCTTTTTCTTATCCAATTTTTTTTTCTCATTCAATTCTAGGTATTCCATTTATTTTTTCCATTCCAATTTTTTTGACCAAAAAAGATATGTCCTATTTGCCTTTGTAACTTTATGTTATTATTATTATTATTATTATTATTATTATTATTATTATTATTATTATTATTATTATTATTATTCATAAGATTTCTTATGGCTATTTCTTTATTCATTTGTAGGAACTTTTCATTTATGAATTTCATCCGTATTTCTTTTGTATTGTTTTCAAAAACAATATGAATGTCATCTTCCCTATGTCCACATAATGGACACATGCCTTGAGGTATATTATCACTATTATTTCTTAATCTCCAAATCCCCAGTCTGAATTAGGCTACTCCAAATCTTTCCTTCATTTCCATCTTGAAAAATAAATATAATATCATCATATCATAATTTCTTTCTCACTCAGCCCCCGTATAGCGAGGAATGGTTGGTGTTCCAGATAGGTACTGTACTCAGGCACGTTACAGGTACCAACATACGAGGCGCATCCAGAAAGTAAGTTTCCCTATTTAAAAAAAATAACACACACTTTAAGGAAAACATTTATTGGCAACAGGTACAGCAATGTTTCAGCTATTTTTCAACATAGCCACCATCAGAATTGAGACACTTGTATCGTGGGATCAACTTTTGTATCCCTCTGTCGTAGAACTCTGCCGCCTGTGAATGGAACCAGCGTGTGACAGACGTCTTCAGCTCTTCGTCGTTGCCAAAACGCTCACCGGAGGACAGGAATTTCTTCAGGTGCAAGAAAACGTGAAAATCGCTGGGAGCAAGATCAGGACTGTAGGGTGGGTGATCAAACAACTCCCAGCCAAATTCCGTCAAAACAGCTGCTCTGCGCCGAGCCGTATGTGGACGAGCATTGTCATGGAGGAGCACAACACCTGCAGTAAGCATTCCACGCCTCTTGTTTTGAATGGCATGTCGCAATTTTCGCAGTGTTTCACAGTAACGGTCAGCGTTCACTGTTTCACCTCTTGGAAGGAAGTCAATGAGCAGAATGCCCTTCCTGTCCCAGAACACCGTGCACATCAGTTTCCGTACCGACAGCGTCTGTTTGAATTTCGTCCTGACCGGAGATCCACTATGCCGCCAATGCATTGACTGCTGCTTGGTTTCCAGGGTGAAGTGCGAAATCCAAGTCTCATCACCCGTGACGATCCTGTCGAGGAACTCGTCGCCGTCATCGTGATACCGTTGCAGAAATGTCAGTTTTCCTCCTAAACGTTGCATTTTGTGTTCGGGTGTCAGGTTTTTCGGCACCCACCTGACACACACGTTTTTGAACAGCAGGTGCTTAGTGACAATCTCATGCAACAAGGATCGCGATATTTGCGGAAAATGGCTGCTCAACTCCGTAATCGTGAAGCGACGGTTCTCCACGATGCACTGCCGCACCAGCTCAACACGATCATCATTGATGAGGGACGGTCGCCCACTGGCGCTCTTCATCATGGACACTTTGACGACCTTCGGAAAACTGCCTACACCAGCGACGCACCATCTGCTTACTCATGATGTTCGGCCCATAGACCTGACAGAGCTGCCGATGAATTTCAATTGGCGCAATGCTTTGTGCATTAAAGAACTTTATCACCGACCGAATAAGAGCTTCCATTTCGGACCACTGCTGCCACGCTACTGGCACCAGGCGGGACCTGTCCGGCTGTCATAGATGTGTTACGCATGCGCAATTGACACGGCTAATTACGTTTACTTTCAAGGGGAAAAAATCGGGAAACTTACTTTCTGTATGCGCCTCGTACATTATCACACAAATAATATAATACAAAAAGTCTCATGTAATTTGTACATACCTAGGTCTCTCTTTAAAATCAACGTTCTTTATAGCCTACTGAAGTACGGACAAATTTCAAACTTCAGAAAGTGCATCTTTTTAATAACTACAATGCTTTCCTTCCATTCAGGTCTGAACCATCTATTATTTTAAAAGATTATGTCTTCTAAATATTTCAGTACTATGCTGGAGGACATTGATAATATTAACAGAAGCTGCTTGAATGTATTAGCCACCGATCCCACTTTACATCTGACACAGTGTATCAGATTAATGCGTTTTGAATTACATTAGCCTTCGATTCGGGTAACTGGATCATTGCCTATTCCACTCTCTTGCCAAAACGCAATGCAGAGTCCAGTGCTTTACAAAACCCTACACTTCACAGTGTAGCATCCAATAATGGTCCAGGACCAGGACACACAAATATCTTAAAATATGTTCCGGTGGAAAACTCATATCCTAACAACACTAAAGTTTCTTTCAATTCTGAATAAAGAAGACAATGAAATATGTTTCCAGTGACGATATATTTGAATAGCATATAGAAAATTAGGTCAACTCTATACCTACATTCTCTATGAAATTGTCAAACAGAGACACAATGCAAAGATTGCAAGCAGAAGTCCCATTTACGGAACAATACTTGTGAAACTTTCTTTCAAAACATCGCAAGTCCAAGGAATAAAAAAGTGGGTTACATATAGCAGCCTCTAATAGATGAGTCACAATTTCTGTTCACGAAGTTTATAGTCTTACAAGGACAGTCGTTCGAACAAAGCAATTTTATTTGATACTTTTAGTTCGAAATGCTGTCCATCCTTAAATGTTATTTTGCATATAAAAGATGCATTTTCTGGGGAATGAGGTATTAATCATAACATTATTTTTCAGACTCTCCTATGCTTCGAAAATAACCTAGTGGACGGTTCCATAAAGGCAGAAAGATTTCTGTACTCATCGTCATCATCATCCATTCAAGCTTGGTATTTATGAACCATTCCGGTTCCATTATTATTTAAAATTGCTGTATCCCTCTCTTAACTGGCCTTCCTTGAAATCTCCTGCCTAATGGAATATACTAAAGTATGTTTAATGGAACATATGATATATTAAATAACGTTAAAATATTTGAGAGAGTGGCAAACTTAATCCAAAGTTTGACAGGTGAGGGTGGAACTGGCCGATAAAATAACGGGAAGAGTTGTTTATTAGTGTTGCAATGAGTAGTATTGACACTGAACACAAATTAAGGTAATTAGGAGATATTGTCTTTTGTATTTATTGTGTTTTTTATCGCATGTGTAGTTTTTTCATAACATCTTACATTTATATTTCTTATTTGGATTGTTCAGTGACTTTTTCATAAGGAATTGAATTTAATTCTTTGTACAGGGACATCATTTTATTTTTACTAACATTTTTAATATTAACCTGGCTATATCTTTGGATCAACGCCGTTTGCTATCCCCTTTCACGACTGGAGTTCGATGATACTGGCGTAATATATAGCTAAACAAATCACTTTGATTGGTATAGGAGGGAAGAAAAGTATTTCATCCATTTACGTAAACTAGGGAATATCGGGATTTTGAGTTTGATCATTTTCATTAGGTTTTTGTTTAATTCAAAATACAGTACTGTATTAACAATGAGTGTTTTTACTCACAAACTGAGCTGTCCATGTGGACGTGTTCATTATGCAGTGTATATTATACTGTCTACAGACATTAGCGTACAATATAGAGAATGAAGTTAAATTGAAAAATAATCATAATATGGATATTTAAACACATTTTTTAAAACGGTGGCCGTTCATTTCGGTACAGGCTTCAGTTCTAATGTGCATATTATCGCACTATAGACTATTGTACCTAATCCCAATCACCAGTTTCGTCCTTCGTACTAATAACTCGTGTTGAAATAATTCTGTACCTACTCTATAAAAGAGTACCTTACGTACTGTAAATTCAACCTTCACTTCTGCTCGAGCCGAAAAGATAAAATTACTCAGACATACTATCTACTGTCCGTCCAACTGGTTATGTCATAGGGTCGTAGAAAGGGGGGAAATCACGTGACAGTTAATTACTTAACGAGGCCCTTTTATTTAAGTTATTTTAAACAGTTGTGTAATATCACGTAGACGTCCAATTTCTAACAGAAATTAATGTTCTCAGAAAAGAGCTAAGACAGCCCAGCCACTAGCTGGCGAATAAAAGCTGATAGGGGAAACCGGGATACGACGAAGGCAAATGGACGACATTACCTGTGCGAAAATGATTCAATATTGAAAGCTGTTTCGTCACTGAAAAACGCGAACATATTTTTGGAACGTACTGTTTACTATGACTGTATATGCGGTCTTGGATCTGTGTGGAGGACGGTTGAACTTCATTAGTAGAAAGGGTGGGAGTGAAGTACAATAAAAAACTCAGGTACAATGAAAATTGAAGTAAAAATAAAATGATGTCCCTGTATATAATATATAGGGTATATATATATATATATATATATATATATATATATATATATATATATATGCTTTTTCTATCTTTCTACTGTTATTTAGGCTATGTCTTATTTTCAGTTCCTTATTGTTTAAATTGTACAGGGTGATCCGTTTGGGTATGGATAAAATAAAAACACCGTAACGCATTTACTACTGAACTTCATTTCTTGAAACTCTGTGCATACAACACTGAAAGATGGGAGATTCCTCAGAGCTCAACATGACCTCTATTGCGCACCCTGCACAACTCATAGCGGTGATGCAATTCAACTCACGTCCGTTGACACATAAGAGGGATAATTTGTTGGAAAGCTTGAGTAATTTTTAGTCTCACTTCAGATCATCAATGTTCTTGGGTTTCTGTGAATAGACAATGTCTTTAACAAAACCCCACACGAAGAAATCAGGAGGGATTAGATCTGGGGAGTTTGGGGACCAAGCCAAGAAATAGCTGCTTCTCTTACTGGGTTTCGCCTGCGATCTCCTACATGTTTTTTTTTTAACATAGAACCTGTTTCTACAAATTTTCGATACCACAACGTTATGGAATCGTATTTAGGTACATTATGCACATCATACTCACGTCGAATTTCCCTTTGAACTCTTTTATCACTCTCAAATTTAGCATAACCAAAGAACACATTGTGCCCGCTGTTGATTTGCAGTAGCTATTTTAATCATCTACGATTTTCATTTGTCCTTTCAGATTATGCATTGTTGATTGTCATATATGGAAACTCCCATCTTTTAATCATAACATAAACAGCAAGAAATTTTTCATACTATCATAATAGCTTTATAATAATAAATTAATATTATCCATACGCAAACGGATGACTATATTATGACACTCATGATGTAAAATTGGTGTAGAAAAATCAATTTATACGACATACAAAATCTTATAGCTGTATGTATATGTAAGATCTGGTAAAATTTTAGGACCATTAGTTTACCAGGAATTTGTATCTATGTGGCCTTATATTTCAGTGTATTTTCGATTTGTTGTAACAATTAAACATAATATTATTTAGAACATATGAATAACTAAATTAAGTAAACTGTATGTCATTCAATTTAGTTTTATTTCGAGATTCAGTGATAAAATTGAGGTACAACCATCTATACTAATAATAAATCTGTAGCCGAAATTTTTCTGGTAATTTTCGATTTTCAAAAAAATAATTGGTCCTAACATATATAATTCACCACCCTGAAACCGAAAATCGCTTTTTTGAAAATTTTGTTTGTATGTCTGTCTGTCTGTCTGTCTGTCTGTCTGTCTGTCTGTCTGTCTGTCTGTCTGTCTGTCTGTCTGTCTGTATGTTTGTTACCTTTTCACGCGATAATGGATGAACGGATTTCGATGAAAATTGGAATATTATTATGTTCGTTGTAACTTAGATTTTAGGCTATATGGTATTCAAAATATATTATTTAAAAGGGGGGTTATAACGGGGCCTGAATTAAATAAATCGAAATATCTCGCTTATTATTGATTTTTGTGAAACATGTTACATAACAAACGTTTCTTTAAATATAATTTGCGATAAGATTTATTCCTTGAAAATTTTTGATAGGACTGATATTTAATGAGATAAATGAGTTTTAAAATTAAAATAACTGCCATCTAAGGCCGTGTAGTGAATTAAAAAACAAATGACTTCGTCTATAAGGGGCCTTGGACAGCAACAATCGAAAGCTATGAAAGATAGCCTACAGAGAATGTTTCTGTGTTTGTATGAAGTAATATCGGAAGCTAAATTAACCCATTTGTATAATTAATTATTATTTCACCATTGGAAAGTGTAGTTTGTCTAGATGGACATAATGCTATAATGTTATTACAGTAACTTCTGATATAATATAATGTAATATAATATAGTATAATATAATATAATATAATATAATATAATATAATATAATATAATATAATATAATATAATATAATATAATATAATATTATGTAATATAATTTAAGTTATTTGAAGGGTTCAGAACCATAGTGGGCCAAACGCCATTTACTGAATACGTAGAAAAGAAGGGTTAAAATTAAGTTATTACCATAATTCAATGGAAACCTATAACAAGTAAAATAAAGTATACACATTAAATCTAAATGATGTCAATGTTCATTAAACTATGGTTGCATGTAATAAAAATTAGAAACATGTTAAAGAAATTGTCATTGCACCAATGAGTGGTCTCTGGACCAAATTGATAGCATTTTAATTATTTGGATGCAATTTAAATTAAGTAACATATTAAACGATTTATCGTTCTATCAAACACGAATGTTCCCTGGATCAAATGTCCTATTTTAATTATGTAATTACTTTATATTTATTTCTAACGGGTGCAGCGGAGCGCACGGGTACGGCTAGTTATAAATATTGTGGTAGATAGTGTCAAAAATGTCAGTCCATGTTTTGTCGTAATTTTTGTCTACTTTCATAGCCCGCTGTCCTTAAAGAATAGTTTTTCTATACATTATTCTGAAATCGTAAGCTAAAAATGCAGCTAAGTTATTATTAAACCCCATCAGAAAGCTATAATTATATCGCTATGACCTATATTACACTAATTATTCTGAAACTAACACAACACTATTATATCACAAAGGTGCGTGCTTTCATAAACACGTGCCAGCTTTGCTCTCCATTAGGCGGATAGAATGATGTCTGTGAACAGGAATTTGTTGACCACAATGCAACACATTTGCGTTAATATCACGTATATAAATTTCAAGCGATGTTCTTGCTGAGATAGCCACTTCAGTTCATATTCATATAACATGATTAAGCGTGCTTGCAAGAAAGCTACTTTTCCAGTTGAATATGACGCATTTGAAGCTCCTGCCAATGTTATCCGAGACATTGAAGATTCGAAATGCTCAATACCCAGGCCTGGTAAAAAAAATGGCGGGCAGATCTACAGCTGATTATTTCGAAGACAATTAGTATTTTACTTGGTTAGGGATTTTGGTGAGCGTGAACCTTTATTATTTGGGAGGGAATTCTTTCGAGGGATTAGGCGGCGGAAAATTTCAGAAGGGATTTCGTTTATCAAAATCTATAGTTTCATTTCTGCTGCAACAAATAGGTCACTTGGAATAACCCGCAAGCAGTCCTATTTCTTCTATGAATCGGCTCTTTACATTACTAATCTATGCAACATTTTTTTTTTTTAGTATTTTAGTGCAAATAAATGTAGTATCTCTTTTCCTACGTCGCAGGTTGAAGGAAGAGAGATTATGAATGTATCTTAGGATATTGCATACTTTCCTGGTAAAATTGAGGTTCTGGATTGTACACACATTCCTACCAATCCTCTTCATCAGTTTCCTGTAAGGATATTTCATTTTTTTTATATATCATATCGATTCTCCTAAGAAGAATTCCCTGGGTGTCTAGAGACTGGAAATTTGTATGAATGTGAGTGTGATTGTGAGTGTGCCGTGTTAATATTAATTAACCAATCATCACAAATATAAAAATACATCAGGACTGCCGCTGGGCAGTAACCTGAACACACGTTTCAGCGTCACATTGTTGACATGTAACTTCATCTGTTAGCACAACCATAAAGAATCTAATAGATGCTATAGAGTTAAAAAAAAAAAAGATTCTCCATATTTAAATAATCTAGTAATGAAATCTATCAATAATTCAGACTCACGTTGGGATATAATCATTTTCGCTTTTAATTTTCCATTTTGTTCGTTTCTAACCTAACAGCACTGAAAAACAAAGAAATGTAAGCCGTAAACATAACAGCGCCCAAAGACCAAAGACAAACGCAACGCGAAAATATAGGATACGTCCGTTTCGATGTAGATGTAGACCATCATCTTTGCAGAGATATGGATGCTTTCCTTTCGTAATTTTTTATGTATGTATGTATTTATTTATTTATTTATTAATACTACAATTGGGTATACACCCGGTGGCAGTGATATATAATATACAATACTACCATTACAATAATACAATAATTACAGCAATAAAAATATAAAATAAACAATTTTATTTATAACTATAAATAAATAGATGCAATAAACCTAGGACTATAAATAAGAACTATTCTACAGGTTGAGTCAGAACTTTCTCCGCACTAGTAGAATAAGCGAGAGCGCGCTAGATCCGCAGAATGGAGTGGTACCACTGGCTACACTAGTGGAATAAACGAGAGCGCGCTAGGTACAGAGAATGAATATAAAATCATTATGAAGCGACAAATACTAAATATGGCAATAATATTGAAATTCCAAAACACTTACCTACTCTACAGAAGATGTTGAAAATGTCGTCCATTTTCTTGGAGACATAGGCCTATCCGTTTCACCTTATTTTCAAAATCCTTGTTCAAAGTTTCCTTCGTCACTGAATTGAAAAAGTTTGTTATTACATATTTTAATTCATCGATCGTAATAGGATTGGACTAGTACACTTTAGGTTTAGCTGCTCCCCAAAAGAAATAATCAGGAGGCGTTAGTTGGGGGATCTCAGCGACCACAATTCTTGTGAAATTATTATTCCGTCGAAAACCTCTTCTCACAATTGCAGAGATCTGTTATGTGTATGTGCTGTGACACTGTCTTGTTGAAAGAAACAGACATTTAATTAAATTTCATTTAATTGTCCAGTAAAAGGAAACAATATGTCTGAGCAATAAACTTCAGAGTTTCCTTTGTCTTTAAAAACTTGTCCTATAGGCCTAATGCATGCTCGTGATATGGCACACCCCCAAATTTCTGGGAGTGCAATGTTGTTTCATGTATTGCATAATGATTTTCGCAGGACCAGATCCGTGTATTCTGGGAATTTACGTAACCTGAAAGAAAAATTCATGCACGACCGATACCTTATACGACTGTAATCCTAGTTCATTCTTTAATGTTCTACACGCACTGGAATAAGATATGTCAGTTTGCTGTGGCAATTTTCTAACCGATTTGTTAAGGCTTTTTATCATTCGATTAGAAAACTATAACAGTTTTTTCTTCTGTTAAAACTGTGGGTTTACCACACAATGGAGCCTATCTGGCGAAATTTAGTTGCCAGATCGCTCACTGTATCTCGATGAGGTAAATAAGAGCTTGGGAAACGTTCTCTAAATTTTTGTTTCACTTTTTTAGTGTATTTGTCACCTTCTCGAAGAACTTATTCCACTAAAAAAGCTCATTCTTCAAATGAAAACATTTTACGAAATGAATGCACTTGCTGGCTGTAGGGTTTGTGTATAACCTTGGCGAGGCGCGCCGGTATTGTTCGCGTGGCTACCCCCTAAGGCAAGGGAGAAATACCAACCTACACCAGGATTTAAGTGTGTCTGCCACTGCGGAGAAAGTTCTGACTCTCTCCGTATAATAACCAGTGGCGTAGCATGAAATTTTGAGCAGGGGAAGCTAACTCAAGTTGTCTTTCATGCAATATGAGAAAACGTATTACAAAAATACAGTCTTAAAATAAATAGTAGTCAATTTCAAGTCAGCAGTCGAAGATTGGTTGGAACATCGTAAGTAACACCAATAAGGCATGACCTCAAATGATACGTAATAAAATATTATTTCACGGTTTACACATATCTCTTAACAAATAGACACGTACACGTATAACATTAGCTCACTCCCTGTCATACTTAGAGAAACCACAATATTAGTATCATTACGTAAGTATGCGTCTGTCTTTTGGTTGTGTCCTTCATTGACGCAAGGGAGTCGGTCATTTGTTTTTTAAATCACACTTCTGTTCGTAAGTCGGTCTTGATAATGCAATTGTCCTAAAAAAAAGTCAAGTAAATTAGTGTCAGGAACTGTTATTTCGCTCATTATTTATTATATCAGCCACAATGCACACTAACACTTCAACTGAACACAACTGACGAAAAGGGATAACTCGGAAACTACTTATTTTAAATGTTAAAGCTAGCTTCTTGCGAGCCTTGCGACTAGGGTAGCTTAGTTAGAAAGGGATGGAAAATCTGCGGGGTGGATGACACAGAAGAAACCGGTCTGCTTGGAAGCTGGTGTGTGCAGGCTTCTTGTTTACTGCTGCATCACAAATCATCCTGGGCTGCCGCATCGCAATATTTAATGCGTAAATATAAATTCTATTAAAATTAATAAATAATTTTCTCCATAAACTGCAGGTTTATTATGAAATTATTATTAACTGGGGAAGCTGAGCTTTTTAGCTTACATTGACGCTACGCCACTGATAATAACGCCTACAATAAGCAAAAGTAAAGCTAACTTATTAGTACGTCTATTTCACTCAACTATTACCAATTTAAGTAATTACATATCACCTTAATTAATTACATATCAACTTAATTAATTACATATCAACTTAATTAATTACATGTCACCTTAATTAATTACATATCACCTTAATTTATTTACATATCAGCTAAATTACATATCATCTTAATTAATTACGCAACAACTTAATTATTTACATGAAACAACAATTTTGTAGAAACAGTGTACCATCATAGACTTAATGCTGGTTAAATGAAGTGCCAGCTAACCACGATTCAGTAACTGGTGGTTATGAATGGTGCACGGAAACTGCATTTTAATCTCGGTTACTTTTTAACCGTGCTTTCGTAACCCATGGTTACTACATTTTTAACCAAGTATGTAGTAGATTTGCCTCGATACAAAGTTTAGAAAATGAACCACGAGAACCAGACAAAACAATTGAATGGCTGGGTAGACAAAGTGTTCGAGCGGATAGATTCCAAGTCTCTTGGCTGACATCCGAAAAATAAATAGAGAATGACCTGACAGGAATGAGATATCTTGTTGCGGTTTGGTTTGTCAGGCCATACAAAATCAATACCCGCTTCCTTTGTAAAAGGAATAGCTTGCTCGACTTAGGAATGGAATAATAATTGAATTCCTGTGGCGAGAAAACTTTTTAAAGAGGTCCTCGCTAAAGAATAGAGAGACATAACGGCCGACCTTTCGACATGTTATTAGTTACAGATAATAATGGGGAGGTGTTTATTCTTCGACTACGAAACACTCGATAAGCAGCTCGCGTACTACGAATGTTATTTGAATATTTAAAATTAATTACAGTATTTCTCTGAAGATGTCGTTAGGACAACATTGTGAAGTAGAAATTATGTAGCCCACTTTAATTTGTTTCTTTAACAAGCATAAAACTTGTAGATTAAAATTAGGTTTTGAATTTGAATTTCTCCGCAATTATCAGGGGCTAAAGAGAAGCCTGTGTGTTGTAACTAAATTATCTTACTTCATATCCCGATATTATTCAATGCTTCAAATTTTGGATACTTGCACAATTTTAAATTTCGTCATAAATGTATACTTAAGTCTTTTTAACTTTGCTCTAAAGTATGCTATTAGGAAAGTCCAGGATAACAGAGGGGGTTTTGGAACTGAACGGGTTACATCAGCTGCTTGTCTATGCGGATGACGTGAATATGTTAGGAGAAAATCCACAAACGATTAGGGAAAACACGGGAATTTTACTTGAAGGAAATAAAGAGATAGGTTTGGAAGTAAACCCCGAAAAGACAAAGTATATGATTATGTCTCGTGACCAGAATAGTGTACGAAATGGAAATATAAAAATTGGAAATTTATCTTTTGAAGAGGTGGAGAAGTTCAAATATTTTGGAGCAACAGTAACAAATATAAATGATACTCGGGAGGAAATTAAACACAGAATAAATATGGGAAATGCCTGTTATTATTCGGTTGAGAAGCTTTTATCATCCAGTCTGCTGTCAAAATATCTGAAAGTTAGAATTT